>NW_009924170.1:0-47167 GCF_000696875.1 Nestor notabilis | reverse complement strand
ACTCCTCGTGTGCTTGACTTACTGCATATATGAAAAGCAATCACGGCACCCCCTGCGATAAAGGCAGGCTGGGGTCGGGTTTTTTGCTGCATGAATTTGGTTGGAAATGCAATTTGCAAGGGATTTAGCTGAGCCCGTACAAATATAAAGTGAGGTAAAGCGACGGAAACAGTGAGTGGATATATATTCTGTCTTGTCCTCTTTCGGTGAGCCCAGGGGCTACACCTACAGTTGCCACAAACACTGCAGCTTCAGGACTGCTGCTCTATCCATACCTGCATCCAAAGTTCACACTAAACATCGACTCCAGAAAACAAATTAGTAACACGGCAATTTATGACACAGAAAGTTTGCATTTATTAAAGTGTCCTGGCTAATACAGTTCTCAACCTTGTTTTGTAGTGCTGACTCAATAGTTAGATATCCTCACTGGCCCCGGGCACAGTGAGAAGGTGCTAGATACCTGTAAGTGTACTGACTGGTGTCTAGGAATGAGCTGGGAGCTAAAGATGACAAGAGGAGGAGACCTGTGGCCACAGCACCAGTGGGAATCAGGGCTGGAAGGCTGCGTCAGAGCAGCTTGGCTGGATCTGTAGCACTTGCTCCCATCTGAGAGGAAACAATGTCCTGCCTGGCTGCATTAGGGATGTAGATGACTTCCTCTCTCCTCCTGCCTCCACTTTTCTTCATCCTTCCACATTTACTTGGGCTTTCTGCAAAACAGAGAAGAAGCCCCCTGCAACAGAGAGTTGACTATTGGTGGGGTGGACAGTGGCAAATCACTACATACAGCTATCTATCCCGTATATTTCTTCCATGAAACAAATGAAGCTTACAATTCCTTGCATTATGTGTCCATGTTGTGCGCAGGCTGAGCCTCCTCTTAGAAGCATCAATACGAAAGTGTAAGAACCAGTGTTAAGAACCATGTGTAAGAACCATCGAGGGGACTTAACCCTGTCCCTCCATCACAGGTACACCACCAAACGCCTCACTCCAGACAGAGTTACACTGTGGAAAATGTGTTGAGACACCACCCCGAGGTATTTAAGAGACATGTACCTATGGTGCTTGGGGACATAGTTTAGTGGTGGACTTGGCAGCGCTAGGTTAATGGTTGGACTCAACAATCTTAAAGGTCTTTTCCAACTTAAACTATTCTGTGACTCTATGATTCTGTGACTCTATGATTCTGTGACTCTATGATTCTGTGAATTGTTTCTTCAACAAGCAAGGTATTTCTCTCCTATATTTGATAATTAGTAACATGCTGTGTCTCTTTCGGCTGCTTGCCCACTTCCCTTGGCAAGTGCAGAGCTTTCATATAAAGCCCAAAGACTCTTATTCAATTATTTTGGTTTGTCCTCTCTCTCCCTGTCATGGTTGGGAATTGCTAGTGAACACAGTGCCTTCAGGCTGTAATTTCCTGTTGCATATTTTCTGAAACCATGTGAGGAATTGCTCTTGATGAGCTTTTCAGGAGCCTGCTACAACTGAACTTGTCTCATTATCAGCCAGAAATAATAGCCTTCAGCTTCTTGCCATCCTTTTTCTCTCACAGGTCAGGATTGTTTTATTTTCCCTTCCTGGGATTTGAATGCTGATATGGGTCATGGAGTATCTGAAGGTAAGTGGCACAAGTTCATCTGGGCTGGCACAGAAAAAGGGCAGGAAGAAAGGGCTCTGAGTGCTATGGATAATTCATAAAGGCTTTATATGGTGCTTATGTCCTAGCCCTGGGCCTATCAAGTGATGATCGAGGAGGCAGCGGTAGCTGTTCTTGAGTGTATATCATCCTTGTGCTAATCTTCAGCAAAGAGATGATCTGGTGGCCAGAAGTGACTGAGAAATTCCTAGGGTTGAAGGCGGCAGACGGCCCAAAGAGGATCAGCAAGGCTGCAAAGGGTCATCCTGTGCTCCTCTGGCTCATGCAGTGAAGCAAATTGAGGAGATGCCCCAGCTGTAGTTGAGCCAAATCAAGGACTCTAACTTAGGGCGAGAAGGAGCATTCAGCAACGTAGAGTTGATTTTTGCAGACCAATATGTGTACCGATATGCCCTGCCTACTGCACAGACAGCTGAAAGGTACATCGTTTCAAGGAATGTGATCATCATTTTTGGAGGCTGCTTTATAGCTGAACAAGGCCATGTTCACTGCCGTGTGTGCACATATACTTTTATGAGCTTTTTTCTTAGCTCAGCTGCTTATTCTCCCACCCCTCTGGGTGTGGTGCTTCAGGTGTTTGTGGGGCCATGCTCTAACTTATAGAAGCCTCACTAGGATGATTCAGGCTGAAGGTGATGCTTTCCTTCTTTTCTGAGGACTAGGTTAGAAAAAGGCAGTTTATGACTATGTTTGTAAGCTGGGCAGCTATCTGAAGGCTGATGAAGAGATCCTTGTCCTGGGTTTATGTGGTATAAATGGCCTAGAGTGGTCTATAGGGGCTTTGAAATTCTCTTTCTGACTGCTGAGAGATCCCCTCTCTGAAATGGCAATAGGCACTGTAGCACTGGCAGGGTCTACATTCACTCTGTATAAGAAAAATTATTGTCATGAATTCCCACAAGCACCATGGTCTTCTGGATGCTCTGAGGGAGGCTGTGGTATTCACAGCTTTGAAAGACCAGAGGCAGCTTGAAAGCTCATCATTCTTTTCTTCAGTCCCTGGACTGCAAACTTTGTGCTGTCTCAAGGCACAGCTTAATATTGCTGTGCCTCTGCGAGCTAAAACAGAGTCACATCGCCTGCATGCTACCTTTCACACAGCTTCTCTGTCCATCTCCTCTTTCAAATAATAGGATTAATGAGCAGAACTGGGTATTTGTGTTTATGTATAGAATCTCCCATGCATTTATCAATGATGTGTCCAGAAGCTTTAGAAACTGTCTTATAAACTTCTATAAAATTAAACACAAGAAAACCTCAATGATTGTTTCCGCCTCACTGTAACTTGTGTTTCAGCATGCCACTGTACTCAGGGAAATATATTATAGATGTTAGCAATTATTTCTCTATGCCCATCACAATAGCTGAAGAGTTAAAATTGGTAATGATCTTTCCAGCAGCCTAGCTATTTTTCAGCTGCTCACTGAGGCCGTTAATCAACATACCCAAGACTGCTTGAGCAACATTTACTAGCAATTAACCTATGGTTATGGGAGTATTTTTTCCCTATTACGTTTCTATTCTAGTCTGCACATCAAATAAAAAATGTATCCTAACACTACTTTTGCTAATTAAAAAGCCTAGAAAACAAAAGTTCTCAGACCTAGATGTACCAGCTTGATAGGAGAAAAGAGGGCATCCAGTATGCTGGAAAGGTGTTACATTAAATCCTTTCCCAGATTGCTGAACATTAGCTGCGCTCTTCCTTTCCACTTGCTCTTCCTAATGTTATATAGATGACAGGACAGTCATCTGAGGTGTGTTGCAGTTAGTCAATAGGTATTGTAAAGGACATATTGAAGGACTCCCTTGGGAAGAAAAGCAAATATATATATGTTCTCCTGAACTTTACACTGCCCCATTTCTTCTTGGTTCTCATTCCTCAAGCGCTGAATAGTTGTATCACCTCAATTTTCACTAGCAAGATAGAGGACTGAAATATTTCTAATGTTACTCCAGTGCTGGCAGTGAAGTTACAGCTGGGTTAATCTTCACCTCTAATGTTTTCTACTGTCTACAAACTTTATTTGACTTATAAATGTTAGTGTGGGGTTTAATGGAGTTTATATCACAGGGTCTTAAGTAGCTTGGTCTAGTGGAAGTTGTCCCTGCTTCGAACTAGATGATCTTTAAGGTCCCTTCCAACCCAAACTAGTCTATGATTCTGTGATTCTATGAAACGGAAGAAACAGTTTGACTCCAAAGTCACTAGAGGGGACTTTTCTGGTTTGTAGGACTTGGCAAGATGGCAAATTAAAAATGTCAAAAGGAACAAACATACACCATGAGCAGAGTTGGTACAGTATCCTAGGTGTGTTGATATGACTGCATAGGACTGGTATCTCCCACCCCAGCATCCGCTGGCAGTTCTATATGGAGATGGTCTAAAAGCCTTAATGTTGCCTAATGCTAGAGGAGTGCCACATTCTGTACCTGTGATCAGAAGCACATGCACCAGCAGCCAATTTGCACCAGTATACTCACTGCTATTAGCCTTAGTGAAAAGGCAGAGGCTGGAGCAGTCAATGGAGACTTGACTATGTGCAAAGGAGATGTTTTCATGTGTATATCCTTCTGCTGGCTGTATTTCAGGAGTGCAAGAGGAAATAGTGCCATCCTGTAGTACAACCAGTAGTAGCTTTAGATCTTAAAGCAGAGGAAAGGCTTGTAAAATAAATCAATTACCTGCCATGATTTACAGCTTATTTGCATCACTAATATGTACATTTTTGATATTGAAGACAGGAAGATGGTAATAAACTCATTACTAAAGTACCATCAGCAGAATTATTTTCTTTTCTTGTGACCCCAATGTTTCATGTTTGCTGTCCATTTTCCTCCATGCAAGTCCCTGCAGGGAATGTCATCATACTCTGCCTCAGGTTGCCAATTTTTGCAGCATTCAGCCATACAATTCTCATAGGCAGGACTGTAAGAGAAGCCTAAATGTAGTGATCTACTTGGCCCTCATTTGTGTCAGAGACAATGCCAGTTTCTAGCCCATGTCATTGTGGGGGAAGGAGACTTCAACATGTGACACAGAAGTGAACAAAAGAAGATGTCTTCAAACACACTTAACATAACACTCTTGCTTTCTTTTGGAGTATGACTCATGAGTTTTACGTGATCGGTAGAACCTCTGCTTCATTGACCCTCCACTCAAAATAGTCCTGTTACCTCTGATAAGAGAGAAGGATGTCACTTTATTGAGCGTGATTGCTGTTATCATCTACACCAGAATGGAAAACCAGGAAAAAAGTGGGCAGGCCCCATGCATCGAAAAGGGGCAATTTAAGTCCCCTGTTACATTTGCTGAGCTCATTTAATACCTCTAATTCTGGCGAGTGTGATCTTCACAAGCATTTGTAACACGGTTGGTGATTTCAGGCTGAGGGGGCAGACCTTCCCAAGAGAGCAGTACAAGCTGAGTTACAGAAACAAAAGCCGACACCAGGTCTGAGTGTAATACAACCTCATTAAAGTTAAGAATGGTTGGGAACATGCTTGGCTATGTTCTGCAGGCAATGGAAGGCTATTTTCCTAAAAATGCTATCTCAATGATTTGCCCCATTTATATTCTTGTCTTTTCATCTATTAGTTACCTAAACCTTATAAAGCAGAGCTTTCTCCATCCTCATGAGGCAGGTATGTATACAAATGGCAGGTACTGATGAAATGTTTACTGAAAAGATTAGCTTGTCAATGAGGCAAAGGATGGATATTGATCTCCCTTCTATGTTTGTCAACCTGTAACCTGTTTAAGAAATGGCCTACAGCAATGAAATCCAATCAAGCACTCTCTGCAGCTCCAGTTTTCTTGTAATATAGGGAGGGGATTCAATCACAATAAAGGAAATGAACCACTTATCATATAAATGAGACTAAGGCAATTAACAGGTTACAGGTTCCAAGTGAGGAGAGTTCTGGCTGCAATACAGGATTAAAAGATAGATACTCTTCTGTACACCTGAGCTTTTCTGTGGTCTTTCTATGCGGAGAGGTTGTTATGTGGCAAAATATGTGGCAATGCAGTGTTAACAGCGTTAACAGAACAAGTGCAGTATGTGCCTCCCCTAACTAAGCCCCTGTTTGGTAACTTTGTAATTGACATGTTTCCAAAGATGTGGCCAATATAGCTTTCTAAGTAATTAATACCATGCGTCAGTCCCCAGGGCCACCTGAAAAACGAGTTTTTAGTTTTATGACAGATGTGAGAGAGTGTAGAATTTTTATTTGATTCAACATCAGAAGAAAATTGAGCCTTTTCCAATATGATTCTCCTGACCCCACTTCCTCCCAGTAATATAAGTCTCAGGTTTAAGCTGTGTTTAAGGCCAGTGCTGCAACTGCCAGGCTATAGGTAAAATCTTCATTTGCTTGAACTGATACAGCTTTTATTCGCATGAATGAGTAAGAGGGCAGCTTGACTTACAGATAGGCTGAAGTAGACCCTCTCTTACCTCAAGCAGAGGGGCTACCCTTGTACAACATCGAATTTTTAGGTTCAGATCCCTACCCTGAAATAGAGAAAACAGCAGCCAATATTGAAGCATTTGCCATCAGGGGCAAGCGATCAATCCATTTTCTCAGGTCCGGGTTTCCTTCTCCAGAAACACAAACCTGAGCCCTATAGGGAAAATATGAAATCAATTTTTCCATTAAAGGTTTAGGTCTTGGTACTTGTGGTGGGTTGACCTTGGCTGGCCACCAGAAGCCCACCAAGCCACTCTGCCATCCCCCTCCTCAGCAAGATGAGGAGAAAATAGGCTGGAAAGCTTGTGGGTCAAGGTAAGGGCACCAACTACTATCACTGGCCAAACAGACTTCGCTTGAGGAAATGAATTTCATTTACTGCCAATTAATATCAGAGAAGGATAGTGAGAAGTAAAAACAAAACTAAAAGCACCTTCTGCCTGTCCCCACCCTGCTCCTTCTTACAAAAGCCACCCCTGCAGCCCCCCACTGCCAGAAACTTGCCACATAAATCCAACACAGTACTTCAGCGTTTTCCAGCTATGAAAGTATGTCACTGCAAGCATCTGATCAGTGCTTAACCTAGAGAAGGGAGTTTTCTTTTTACTCTTGCATCTCCAGTGCACTTCCTTTTCCTTTTCTAAATATTATTCTTCCCAATGGATGCCTTTATTGCCTCAAATGTTCAGTGAAATAGACTTCAACTGATACACAGCCTTCAGAGCAGATATCAGTGGAAGATTATACATGACAGTCAGTAATAAGTGAGAATTCAGTGAACTCATTGACATCCCTGCTCCTGGTGTGGGCTATTACCACCAGTGAACCTGGCAGCCTGTCCTGTCTGAAATGGACCCAACAATGTGTCTCTAAGCTCAACCCAACAGTCTGAACCCATAACCCAAAATCCCCTTTTGGGACAGTGATTTGAGCACCAAAGAACCAAATGAGCGTGAAGGCTTCCGTCTCCCCTCAGCTGAAGGTGCAGGGAGACCTCAGCTCCTAGCTGATCTAGATGTCTTTCTGAACACATGGCTTGCATTCACCTGCCTGTGTGACCCTGGCTGGGGAGCAGAACAAGCTCTTGTGGTTAATTTACCAGCAGTGCTGGGTTAGTTTAGATTTTTTAGCAATTCACCTTGCTCAGGTAAATTGTGTTGTAGTTGTTAGGAGCTGTTGTAGGTGTAGAGGTACTGTGCTGCTTAGCTGTATCCACCCTTCTAGTGACGGCCACTGACACATTTACCACCTTTCACGTCCAGCCTCAACAGTCTCTTTCCAGTAGAGTCAAGAGCCCAGAAACCTTGTCTCTTCTTTCCACACTATTAAAAGCAAAACAATATCAATTTAATTATTAAAAACTGTAAAATAAATTGCTGGAGCTATTCCTCAGGAGTTTGAAGCCTTTGTTTTGTGACTCGGACTGCTCAGACAACAGGAATGGGATCTGAATTAAAAGTACCTTTGAAAAGTTTGAAATAAAAAAAAGGGCTAAATCATTCATATCCAATAATGCTGAATTTTTCATAAGTAATAAATTTAATGTGAAATAAAATGTTGAAATAAAGCTGTGACATGATGGTTTATCTTCCAGGAACCCTAAGTACAATAGCTATGCAAAAAAAAAATAGTATAGACATTGAAATATTCATGACAGAGTCAAACCCTTGAAGGGAGTTATAGCGTTATTTTGCTATGTAGATAGGATGCTGGTCCAGTGTTCCCAGTTGGAAGTGCCTGCCACTCATTTGTAGGAGAGAGGAGAATTCTATGCCTGGTTCCTTCTCTTCTCCCAATACCATGTCCCTCAGAGACCTACTGTCTGCTTTGCTCATGATTAAGAACTAACTACAGAAGGGCATGTATCAAGTATGGACATATTATATTGTGTCAGAATTAAGGAGGAAGCCTCAGGCTTGTGTCCCCTGTGCCTCTCTCCAGTATTAATCTTCACAGTACATGAAATATTTTTCACCAATACATAACCTCACTTATTACTTCCTGCCATTAAGTGCAGCAAATACTCAGACACTCTTCTGGAACATTTCCAAATGAAATCTCACAGTCATTACATTAACCTTTTCCATTACAGAGCAGAAGGAAATTAGCTATTGGCACACACAGAAATACACAGAGAGTGGTATGATATTTCGCATAATTGTATTTTTATACTTTCTGACAATGCAAAGAGTTAAACAAAAATGTTAAAAATCCTGCATGCTTCATTAAAAACTCCCAATTTCTCTATTTTCAGCAAAATAAGCCATCAGTGTTAGATTCTATAATTGACACCATTGCTTAGGGAACAAACCTATGAATCTTATTAGAGACAAATTCATTACTTTAAGTCCACCCTTAGGATGCAGAGCTCATAAAAGAAACCTCTGGAGGGTTCAGCTTAGGGGATGAGATGATTTCAGGCTGCAAATCTACAGATTTGCTGTAATTAACCTGAACTAATTATTGTCAGGCGATGGGTCAGACATCCTGGATAAAAGCCCCTGACTGGTTTTGTGGTCTACTGGGTTTTCAGTAAGACAGCTGCTTGTTAAACAAAGAAAAAGTACTGAAAGCACAGCCCTGTATATTCTTAAAGTAAGATAAATCTTTCCACTGGGAGAGAATAGCAGAGTCTATTTAAAATGCACAATCAAATGGCACAACCGAAATATATTAAAGTTTAATACTTTTGCTAGCTAGCTCACAGCAGGTAATGATCTGTAGCAATGGTCAAAAACAACTCCTAGGTGGGCTAAGCTGGTCCCCATATGAAGTGAATGACTGTTTGCCTGCTTTTGCACATATCAAGAGAAGGGATCCATTTAAACACTTTTTTTATGCACTGCAAATACACTGTTACAGTCCTGCAATGGATGCTGCCCTCTCACTGTGTTTCTACTGTGACTATTCTAACTTACATGGTTTTATTCTGGTACCGAATATACAAACCTCTCCTAGATTTCGCTCACTCAAGCCTGCATACAAGCAGTGAGATAGATGTGTCCCTAGCGTGTGGGTAGGAGTCCCTGTGTGTGACCTGGAGGACAAGGGTCTCTGGCTGCACTCCTGGGGCTGGCAGGGACCGGTTGTCATGAAGTGGTTTGTTGGATAGGTCTATTTGAGCTTCTAAGGATTGATGTTTAATACAAGATAATCTTTTGCTTCTGATTACTTCTTATTTAACCCTCTGACCCTGTAAATATTAAGAATAGTTTACCATGCAGTGTTTCCATTTCCCAGTTGGGGCATCCTTCTATAAACATTGCATCTTCCTGTTGAGAGAGCAGGAGGAGCCAATGCCAGGTAAAAAGTGCCTTTTTGCCATCCTTCTGTCTAGGTGCTCTGCTGACCTAGCTGTACTGTGGCCTTATTGAAGCATGGACCTTTTGATCTTGATGTAAACAACACCTTTGATGTTTACAAGCTTGTCTCTGTTAGCTCTTCTCTTGTTTACAAAGAAAAGCTGGACCCATAGCCTTTGCTGTGCTGTGGCCTTGGGTGCTTTTCCACTTGCACTTCAGTCATGCTATCTTAGTACTTCCATTACAAACTCCTACAAGAGGAGGAAAGTCTCCACAACCCTCACTTCACTGTGACTCACTGACTCATTAATCCTCATTAGCTGTGACTGGTGTTTCAGATGTGGTTTGGTCAGGAAACTTAGGTTGAAGCAGAACCAAACTACCCTGTCAGCCCAGATGGAGTGGCAACATGGGATGGAAGACCCAAACTCCTTTCACATGGTTGCATTTAACTAGCAAAACACAGAGAAAAGAAGAGATTCAGTTGATACTAAAGGGGTGCTGTTCCCTTTATCCTTCTGTCCTGCAGACAGCACACTACCCATCACCTCTGCCCACCCTGGACTGCAACAGGCTCTCCTGAGGAGACTCTGCAATGTCACCAGTCCTGAAGTGTTTTAGAAGTGAGAACAGGTAATTTTTGCAATTCCTTGTGCATTTGGGTCAGTATAGGTTCCTCTGAGAATTAGTGTCTCCCTGATCAGTGCAGCTTACAGCAAGAGCATTGCAGACCTGCTCTGTGCCTCTTTATGACAGGTATGACAAATAAAAGCAAGTTAGCAGTGCATGGAAAACCTTCACTGCAACAGGAGAAAGCTGCAGTTATCATGCATCACCACTATATGCCACTGCAGACTAATTACTCTGGTGTATCCCAGAGATGAGGCACTGCTACAGCAGACCCCCAAGAAACGCTTAGTTAATATTAAATTGTAATCCTATTACCTTTAGAGTTTCTCAGTGCTATTAATCTCACAGTTTGTAAATCAGCAGTTTAAAACCAGATTATCTGAAAATCACAATGCTGTGAACATTTTTGTGTGTACACCATTTTTAAGCACAGAAGCCAACAGGAGTTAAAATAATAATAATAATAAATTAATATTTTCAGTATCTTTCTTCTTAAGAATATTCCACATGTAATTTAAAATCAATCAGAAAAGCACTGGCCATGGAACAGATTATTTTCATAATCTTTTTAAGCTAAAGTTAAAATAAACATGAATAATTAGAAATAAATTATCTCATCCACTGTCTTTCTTAAGTCTTCTATGGGCTAACATAAAATGACTGTCAGATGTATACCCTTGCATCAAAAGGAATAATTAAAATGCACTACAGAAGAGTTCTTGGGTTTCTATCTTGAAATAGATTTCTAGAGCTAATTCACATCCTAATAAAATATTTTTTGGAAACTCACTAGTGGTGTTGCAAAAAATCTTTGCATCACAAACTACCAGGACCATGTAAAAACTAACTTCATGCTGACAGAACATAAAGAACTTCTTCAGCATTTGTGTGTAACTGCTTAAGTGCGTGCTTCAGTAAGCATTTACATGCATTTTGAATCATGACCTGAATTACGTCTCCATTTCTATTGCTTTTTCCTACACGGATGAAATCTGCAAGAATATTTTCATTTTTGGTCTCTTCAATTTTCCAGTCTTTCTCATTTGTTGTTTCTATATCTGGTTATTAACAGATTTAAGCAACTGCTCATTTCTGTCTCTTTATACTTCTGCTTTCTTCAGTTTTTAGTCTGACTGCAGTTTAAACTATCATTTGCTCATATGATGGGTGGGAGAGGAGGATGTCGAGGGCACAGACTCCCAATAAATAAATACAGAAATGATTACTTTGAGAAAATAATTTATTCCTGGAATTTTTAGCTTCTCTTACAGGAATTGTAGGGAATGTCTCCTCCCTCTCAAGGGTAAAAGCCAAGTTACCTGGAATTGTAGTGTCTCCAAGAGTTGATATGTTTAAATTCAAAACTTCACACTGAATTAATATTGTACAGGCTTCATCATCACCTATTCCAGGGGAATTACAGACTCTCTTGGATCGCATCCTTTCCGTTCCCAGTCAGTGAGGAGGACGGGTGGCACAACCCATGGACCATATTTCGTTTAATTGCTGAGGTGCCTGCTCATCTTTGAGAAATGGTAACAGTAAGAAAAAAGAGAGCAACTTGGAGACATCTTTCCTCTTCCTCTGCAAAGGAGCTGTATGACGTTAAATTACCTATTTACGAAATAGATTAATAATCAAAGCTGTATTAAAGAGATGAAATGGCTGGAGAAAATAAAATAAGAAAGTGAAATCTCCCTTGAAAGTTTATTCTTAAAAGGCTGAGAGCTGCACTTTGCCACTGAAGTTAACATCTATGAATTGCTTCAGTGCTGGAGACCTTTTCAGCTGATATTAGAAGAGCTACTGATAAAGCTTGATGATGCTACTTCTGCATTAATGCAATAGTAATCGCATGGAGATGGTATATATTGATGTATTTTTAACAAGAACTCTTCCTTGTCCTCTGGGATTTCTCTAGGCAAAGTGACCCACGACTACTACCAGCAAACTGGATCCAATCCAGATATTTAGAACTATATATAACTTCAATCACCTACTGAGTTACATCTAATAATCAGTAACTATTGTATGTTTGACATCGTATTTTACACTTCTGCAACAATTCCTATTTCTGACTGCAGTGTAATAGTTGAACTCTGTAAGGGGTTATTCCAATTCCATAAGTGAATGAATCTGAATCCCTTCCCTCTTAAAATGATTATTGGAAAAAATGAAATCATTAGTCCAATAATGGCTCTGGTGAAAGGAAACCTAAATTAAGCCATATTGGATCTCTGAAACATTAGATTAGGCAAATTAAGCATTTTACTTCTCTTTATAAGCCTAAACCTATAGCAGGACTAAAACAGCAGAGTGCTGCGTGTGAGAGGGAAATAACTATCAGTTGTGAAATATCTTTAGATTGTTTTGTAACATTACCATTCACAGCCACGGAATACATTATATTTTATTGTAAACTTTGTTCCTTAGAGAAGTATAAATCTTGAAAGTGTGTCAATACTTGGCAAAGTAAGTAGTCTCTGGAGGCAAAAATGTTTAAGACCATCTATCAAGTATAAGAAGTTGATAGCAATTAAAATCAGAAATGTTTATGTATAAACATAAATTGCAGAGGTAGCTTAAAACTGGCCAGTAAAAATCTTGGCTAGGTGGAAATTCCAACTGCAAAAGACTGCAAAAAGCAGCATCTGAATTTTAAGAACTGGTTTTGTAGCATACACTCTTTTTCCTTAGGGACAGTATTTTCTATAAAATTTATTTCATTAAAGCAAATATATTTATTTATTTATTTATTTACACATTCAGGCATTCTTAACCCCCCTTTTCTCCCAAAAAACCAAAATCCACCAAACAACGGGTAAACCCAGGAAAAGTTAGATAAAATATTGCTTGTATTAGATGAACATTAAACCAGATTACATTTCAATGCTCACTTTTCCCCCAAAGTGATACAGAGAAGGATGTGGAACCATCTGAGGTTAATTACTGTAGTCATTAATGATAAATATTTTTATAAGGGAATGTACTTACAACCTTTTGTATTACTGTGTAATTAAATGCAATTATTAATTACATCTCTTTAACGCGTAAAACCTGATGACATGCATCTGCAGGTCCTGAGAGAATTGGCCAATGAAGTGGCCAAGCCGCTATCCATTGTGTTTGAGAAGTTGTGGATGTCTGGTGAAGTTCCCACTGACTAGAAAAAGGGAAACATAACCCCCATTTTTAAAAAGGGGAAAAAAAAGGCAGCCTGGGAAACTACAGGCCAGTCAGTGTCCCTTGGTGCCTGGCAAGATCATGGAGCAAAGCCTCCTGGAAACTATGCTAAAGCACATGCAAAATAAGGAGGCAATTGGTGATAGCCAGCATGGCTTCACTAAGGGAATTATGCCTGACTAATTTGGTGATGACCTATGATGGAGTTACAGTGTTGGTAGACAAGAGAGACTGACATCTACCTGGACTCGTGCAAAGCATTTGTCACTGTCCCACACAACAACCTTGTCTCTAAACTGGAGAGGCATGACTGTGATAGATGGACCACTTGATGAACCCATTCAGTGGATAAGGAATTGGATGGACAGTTGCACTCCTATTGTTGTGGTCAACAGCTTCATGTCCAAGTGGGGACAAGTGACTAGTGAAGTTCCTCATGGGTTAGTATTGGAAATGGTGGTGTTTAACATCTTAGCAACATGGACAGTGGGATTGATGTGCCCTCAGCAAGTTTGCCGACGACACCAAGTTGTGTGGCTCTGTTGATACACTGGAGGGAAGGGATGCCATCCAGAGGGACCTGGACACGCTTGTGAGGTGGGCTGATGCCAACCTCATGAAGTTTAACCAAGCCAAGAGCAAGGTCCTACACCTGGGTCGGGGCAACCCCAGGAACAGCTACAGGCTTGGCAGAGAGCCCTGCGGAGAAGGACTTGGGGGTGGTGGTTGATGAGAAGCTTGACATGAGCCGGCTTCAGTGTGCACTTGCAGCCCAGAAAGCCAACCGTATCCTGGGCTGCATCAAAAGAAGTGTGACCAGCAGGTCAAAGGAGGTGATCCTGCCCCTCTAATCTGCTCTCATGAGGCCTCACTTGGAGTATTGTGTGCAGTTCTGGTGTCCTCAACATAAAAAGGACATGGAGCTGTTGGAGCAAGTCCAGAGGGGGGTCATGTGGATGATAAGGGGGCTGGAGCACCTCCCGTATGAAGACAGGCTGAGAAAGTTGGGGCTGTTCAGCCTCGAGAAGAGAAGGCTGCGTGGAGACCTCAGAGCAGCCTTCCAGTACCTAAAGCGGGCCTACAAGAAAGCTGGAGAGAGACTTCTTATACAAGCAAGTAGTGATAGTACAAGGGGGAATGGCTTTAAACTGGAAGAGAGTAGATTTAGACTAGATATAAGGAAGAAATTCTTCACTGTGAGGGTGGCGAGATACTGGAAAAAGTTGCACAGAGAAGTTGTGGATGCTCCATACCTGGAAATGTTCAAGACCAGGCTGGATGGGGCTTTGAGCAACCCGGTCTAAAGGAAGATGTCTCTGCCCATGACAATAGGGTTGGAACTACATGATCAAGTACAAGTACAAATAAGCACTGTATGAACAAGAAGATGTGCATGCTCCTGTTTTTGGTCTAGTGGACAGTCTCAGATCACTGTGTTTGGGTCAGTCCTTGAGGAGATGCAAGAAGCACAGCTATAGCTCTGGTTAATGTGGTGGTGGAGAGGATGTGTTTGGCTGTAGGTAGACCCTGCCTCTTCTACCAAGGCTGCCATGACTTTAGGGATTTGCTAACAGGCACCCTGTAGCACCACAACATATGGTAAAAAGAGTAAGAGAGGCTATCTATCTCCTTCCTTAAACATGAGGAGGTGTGAAGAGGACACCAACTTCACATGTGACAGTCCTGAAGAAGCTTGAAGTGGAGGGGTTCTCTGTCC
Source organism: Nestor notabilis (assembly GCF_000696875.1). Lineage (NCBI taxonomy): Eukaryota > Metazoa > Chordata > Aves > Psittaciformes > Psittacidae > Nestor > Nestor notabilis. The sequence goes on along the minus strand of NW_009924170.1, from coordinate 32,196 downwards.
ACAGTGAGGTTTGCTGCAGCAGGCAATGAGGAGCGAGTGGCCTTCCAGCCAGTGCCACAGACATGGGGATCCTTGCTCGCAGCAGAAACAGTGCCAGGCTGCTGGGTGGAAGTGAGAGGCTGTGGCTGGGAATCCTTGAAAGAAGCGATTCAAAAGCCATGCCTGAAAGTGGAATAAAGGTACAAAAAGTGAAATTGAATGCTGTTAAACAGAGCACAATGTACAATGTTTATTTGAAACTGATGTTGCTCGCATGCCTTCAAACTGCATTTTAATATTTAAATTGCTGCAAACGTGAACTATTAAAATAAAGTGTCCATGAATTATCACCTCCAATCTTCCAAGTTACAGTGTTAGAAAATCAGAGGGAAAAAGTGCCTAAGTCAGCTAAGTAAATTAAAGACTATCCCCTTCTTATCTTGAATTTCTTCCACTGTAAGAGAACCTCTTTTCCCTCCTGTTCAGCTGTGGGAAAGACATCTCAGGCAAGGAAATCTTAAAATGGGGCCCAAATGAGGAGCTGGTGTATAACTGGGAGATTTTGGTGTTCCAAACACCAGTACCCACCACCGAGGGGATGGAGTGCACTCACGAGTGGATTAATTCTGGCATTAGCCAAGGAAGAAACACCCATGTCAGGAGCTTCCTCTCATCTTCCTTACTTCCAGAGGAACATCAGTCCAGCAACTATTTCTATGTCTATTCCAGAATGGTGAAAGAGAAGAGGACTTTGTTAAGTGACCCCAGCTTTCTAGAGGGACTGGACTTCCTCACAGTCATGGCGCTCCTGCTGTGTGCACCTGCTGTGGTGAAACCATAACACAAATAAGGTGGTGAGACACAATTTCACTTCAGATTGCCATTATACCTTGGATCTCTCCCCTCTTTTGTTGAAGGAGTCCTCAGGCACAGGAGCAGTCTTCATTCTTCGGCTTCCAAGGACAGGGCTACTGATGGGTCACTGAGTAACATGAGAGGTAAAAGGGAACTATAGGATTTAACAAAAATATTCTGTATTTTTAAACTTAGACTTTGTCTTACAGTGTCTCCATCAAGAATTTGTGAGAATTTAATGAAATAAGACATGACAAATCAATAGAGAAAACAGCATCTGAAACACAATGCAAGCATTTATTGTCTCCTTGTGCATTAAATTACCCAATTAATGTTTCCTGTTGCCTTAGCCTGTTCTAATAAGGCTTGACTGTCGCTATCAGCCCCTAATCTTCTAAATGATGAACAAGAACTGCAGCTGGATTTACAAGAGCCTTTGGGGCACAATACCAAACTCCCAGAGTGCCAAAGATCCATCCTTGGAATAATGCTTATTAGGGGCTCTCATTCATTACCATTTACTTCACACAGATATCCACTAATAAGATCAGCTCAGCTTTATTATTTATTAAGCGCTATTAAAATAAATACACTGGACAATCAATCTCTGTGTATTTCACATTCCTCAAAAAAGAAGCTTTTTCTCCCATAAAAATGTCATTTCAGATAGCAACACTCCCTTGAATCAACTGAGTTTGCCTATTTCATGGGCTTGTTTTTCCTGAAAGGGTGATCTATAGTTTAAAACATTTTGTGGTAAGAAAAATGTTTCCAGAGTAACCAAAAGTATTTTTTATGGTTTGTGTGAATGAATTAACTAATTAGAATAACGATGTTGGGAAAGAATTGTGAGTAATAAGTAACTAACAGGGGTAAATGATTTTTAATAGACAATGGTTGTGTCTTCAGAATGATAAATATTTTCACATTGTATGATAAAAAAAATCTATTTTACTAAGAGAGACTTCTTACAAAATATGAGGTTGGGGGCGGGGGGGAGGAATAGATTCATTTAGATAAAATGCTATTAAATTGCCTGTATAGTGTCCTGTCAGACAACTATCGACCCCATCCCATGGGAGAAATCGATTTCTGTGCAGAGAGCTATGTGCTTTCTGCAGTGTATTGCTTCAGTGCTATTGCTCTGGTAATCACACACTGCTGCCTCTTGTCCTTTCTCTCTCTCTGTCTATTTGTTGTGGAAAGATTGATTGAGAGACATGAGGGATTTAAATTGCCATATTTGTTGTTATTTGACCTTTTCAATTATATTCTGTTAAAAATGTAAATACTTCATTTGTAGTAATGTACATATGAATTTGCTTAAGTGGTCTGCGAGTAAGGTTTTCAGGAGGAAGCATTTACCTTTGTTCTCCTGTAGACCTGTAAGAGCTGACTCAGTTAAGTGAATTCTAATGCAGCAGAGGATGCTCCCTGCTTCACTAAAGCTATCTAGGCTAATTCTCAACACAACAAGATCTAAAGATGGGGAAAATAATCCAAACTATTAACACCAGAACCACAAAAGTGCTGAAAAGTGAAATGATATGTGATTAAGTATCCTTGCTTTAGTTTGAATTGGTTTCCCTTTTTTTGGACATAAATACCTTTTGTCAGTTCTCACTAATGACAGCAATTTTTTATCAAGACCAAAACACTTGAGGTCAAGAAATCATAGCATTAAAGTTGAAACACAGTTTTAAATCTTCCTCCTCTGCAGGCAAGTAAGAAACGAAGTCTTTAATTGCCATGTAATGGTCACACACGGTTTCTCATAATACAGCTTCAGTTTACACAACTGTTTATCTAATGACTTATGTATGTGCTTGACTATTTCCACTACTTCTTGTCATTCTTACATTAGTTTCATACATTAGTCTGAGTCACCTTAGCATCATCAGTGCTAAAGCAGGTGTTTGGATATCTGCTTGTGGGAATCTAGGTCCTTACTGTTGTCTCAGAGTGTACCTTGGCATTTGCACATGGGGAAATCTCTGAATGGGAAAAAGCCAGGATAAACTTTCTTGTTTTACCTCATGCCAGTGCTAAGGGCACAGAAGGGAATATAGATCTGCTGGTAGATCACATTTATACTTTAGTAGTCACAGGCTGCTGCATTAGGCCTTGGGAGGAAAGTGTAGGCTTGATTAGAGCCTTGCACTTATCCAGGCTTAAAGACCAGCAAACTTCTGAGTCCACCAAGGGTATGCCAAATATCCAGTTTCAATGCTTTTATTTTTATTATGCCGGGTGGACAAAGCTGCAAAACCAGATTCACTGGTGATCTATAAAAGTCAATAAAGACAGGATACAGCTTCTCCTTTGCCTTTTACTTGCCCGTGTCTTTTAACCTGTAGTAAACAGACATAAAAGACTGTCCAGTCAAAATTGCACTGCTTTACACTGATCTTATGCTCCCTCCCTCCTGTGTAAAGAGATGGCAGAACTGTGATGAAACTGCCATGAGCAAGGATCATTAAGTGCCTTACAGAAATTTAGCTGTGCTCCTGGGCATGTAGGCAGCATTCTCTACCTTTACCCCATCGGCTGTTTGACAAAGCTGCCGCAGCCTTTTTTAGAGGTGACACGGGGCCATGGGGCAGAGTTCAAGCCAGCAAAATGTTGCACCACAGCTCTCGCAGAGGGTGAGCCAAGGCAGGAGAGGAAGGTAACAGCACCCTGTTGATGTCCTGCAGCAGTTGTGAGGTTGCTGCCTTGGAAGGGATCAAGGATGACTACAGAGCAGATTTGAAAGTGAGAGGGGAAAGGGGGTTACTTAGTTGGAAGCTAATTCGGTGAGGACAGTGGGAAAGGCAGGCATGTTATGAGGAGGGACAACTGCAACAGGAAAACCCGATAGAAACTTCATCAGAGTAAAACCAAGCCTCCCACTGCATTCCCTCTTCAGGGGCTGGTGACATTGGTTTCCAGATCCTGTTGTTTGTCTGGCCAAACCTTTTGCTTTGTGCTTAATGATGAGTGGGGCACATATGAAAATCATTGTTACTGAGCTCTGGAGAGGTGCTAGAGAAGAATAGAGACAGGCTGGAAGAAAAGAATCTATTTCAACATATAGGAAAAGAATCTCAACTGGGAGAGTGGTGAAACTTTGAACAGGTTGCCTGGAGAAGCTATGACATCTGTTTCCTTCCATAGTTTCAAAATCTGACTGGACAAAGCCCTGAGCAAACAAGTCTAACATTAAGATTAACCCTGCTTTGAGCAGAATGTTGGCCTAGAGAACTGCTCCCATTCTCCTCACACCAGGGTCTCTTTGAAACTGAATCTTTCTATAATTTTATAACTCCTGGTTATATCTAAGCATTTGCCTGAGATACCACCAGGAGAGGACAGCAGCTCCATCCCATGAAATCGAGACTTTGTTTTTCAATTGCTTTTTAATGCTTTGTATAGCACAGCAAGTGAAGATATATTTCTTCCCTGCTTCCTACATGCTGGCACTCCTCCCCTCATTAAATAATTCCCTTTAACTTTGCTGTGACTGGAGGCAAATGATGACTTCTCATGCCCTTTCAGAAAAGTGCCTAGGCAGGAGGGAGAAGAATGTATCTGAGAGCATAACGTGCATGGGTACAAGCAAGTCTCCCAGCCATGAAGAGATGCAGATGAGATGGGAATGCTCAAACTGGGTGACAGAAGCTGTTGAAGAAAATCACTGACTGCAGCACCATAAACCCAGCTCCTCTTAACTTCTGGCCTGAAGGTATGAGATTCTCTCCTTCTGTCTTGGAGTGGGGAAAGGGAAGGAGAAGCTGCACTGTGTGCTTTTGTTAGAAATACAAAGGAAGGAAGATAGGAGAGGAGGGAGGATGAGAAGCCAGAAAGACAGGAGGAACGTGGAAGTGTGGGGGAAAATGTATGTGGGAATTTGTATAGGGAATTGTCAAAGCCACGTGTGTTTGGGGAAACATCATTGTATGAGTACCTATGAAGGAAAGGAGTCTGGCATGTGGGGAACAGCAAAAGGCCCCAACAGTGAGACCTATACCAGAGAAGATGGCTCTCTTCCTTATCTGTTCTCAGGTACCATAAGATGTTTACAAGAGTAATTTTGGTCCAATTGTGACAAAGCTGACACCTCTCAATAAACAAACAGGGGCTTTAAACTAAATTTATGTGAAAGGGACCTTAGAAATAATAGAGGGATATAAAAATCAGTTACATCTCTAAGGTATGACATTTCTTGGGACCTGTTCTCATTTGCTTCTTAATTAAGTACAATTTAAGTTGATACCCATTAGAAGTACATCCAAAGGAAACTGCTGGATGCCCCTGACGAAGAGTTTTCTTGTTTCTCTCTCAGAACAGAGTGACTTTTGCACTCTGATCACTTTTGGTAAAATAAACAAAGCAAGCTGCCTGTAATTGCAGAGTCCAGCGTTGCTAAACCCAGGATTTTTGTAAGACACCCCTGCAGTCCAAAGTACCTTAGCTTCCATTCATCAGCTTGTGTTCATACGTGCCCATGCTTCAGAGAACGTTTAATCAAGGAAGAGACTGCCCCTCATCCATCCCCAGTAATTTAAAGCAAGAATCCGCCATTTTAACATACTTTATTTGTGCATGTGGAAAAGGCTTTGCCTTTCATGCAGTGACAGGGAAAGCAAAGAAGGGGAGAAGCTGTCAGATAACCGCTGGTAAGGGATGAACTGCTTGCAGAGCTTACTTCTGGACTGATGTTTTTCTTCTATTCAGTGTCTTCCTCCTTTGCCACCCATTGCTAAGGACAAATACAGAAAAAGAAACCTGTGTGAGAAAAACTTAAAGCAAAGTTGCAGTACAGGGAAATGCAGAATACCTGAACATTGGTTACAAACATTCCCAGGTCAGAGACCAAAGGTCTGTGTTACACTTTGAAAACATTTTTTGAAATTCTTAACTTCAATCCTGTCTCCAATTCTCTTGCAAACACCACAGGATCCCACTACCATAATTAGCATCCTTACCGATGCATACAGGCACAGTCTAGTCTTCCTCATACCTTGGTTTGATTTAACTAGGTGTGGGTTGTGTCAGCATGGCAGGGTGATGAGGAAACTTCTGTTGTTCTCTGCTTTGAGTTGCTTTTTGAGGTTAGCCTGCATTTACTAGCTCAAAAAAGCCTCTTCTTTTGACCCAGTGAATTTGCTTTAGAGGAAAGAAAGCTAAGCTGCTCTAAAAGCCGCAAGAAGTGGACTTTATGATTACTGGCTGTCAGTCTGATAACTCCATTGTCATGTTTCATTATTTCCTCCCACATCCTCATACAAATTAAACATTTGTATGTTCGAATGTGAAGCTCTTGGTTTGGTATGAAAGGATAACCTAAACTTACATGGGACTTCTTTCTGTCATTACTTGTTTCAGGTTTCTGTCTCTGAAATCCACCCATATCTTTGCAACCTTGTGGCACAGTTATTTCCCTTGATTCCCTAGTTTCAGCTTCCCACAAAGTATAAAGCCACAAACAGGAGAAACGTTGCTTCAGGTACAATGCAGCCACTTCTCTTATGTACATCCCTTCATCTAGTAAACGTGCACTTGAGCTGAAATACTGCTGACTTCTCAGAAGTCGTCTGCTAATCATCTGTATGAGGGGGACTCTCACTTACAGATGGATTGGACAGTGGAAGTTGTACCCCCCCGGGGAGTTCCACCTCCATGAGATCTGGCCTCATGGGACATCATCTGGGAGGCCTGGGATCCAGCGGAGATGCCACTGCTGGTAAAACCTGATGAATGGGTTGAGCCTCTGGCACCTAGAACAGATACAAAGGACATGTTACTGACTGGAAGGAGCCTTATGGGATATTTATGAACCACTAGCAACACTAACAAATGCATCAAAAGTCAAGGAGACTGCTGGTTACTTGACTTGTTCCATCAGCATACTGCTTTTTAGCTGCCACCTTAGGGAAAGGACATTTGCAGTGTTTTGTGGATAGTTCCAGAACACAAAGAAAATCTATGACTCTTGCACGGACTGTTTTTCATAAATTTGGATCTCCAAAACAGTTTCAGCACAGTTTGTCTCTGCTGAGAAGCTACCTGAGGACTGTGGAATAAACTACAGGAACTAAGGGTTGTTGCAGACCTCGTTGCTTACTGTGCCATGTGACAGATATGTTCCTTTCACTTCACTTTCCATAGCATAAACCTATACATAATAGATACTTGTAAAATTCAAACACAGTAAGCTGTGGTAGCCACTGCCCAATTTCTATGTATATCTCCATCTCAGTATAAATAAGCCCCAGGTAAAGTATTCCATTGCAAATTCTTATCCTGGGAGAGGAGTAAAGCATTAGTGATGACAAATGTTAGTGATAATGCTTAAAGCATTCCTGGAGAATGCTCAAATATTTTGGTGATGAGCTTGTTATATCATCTGAAAAGTGATACTGAACAATACTCATGCCCTGCTGCAGAATCAGCCACTCCTTCGAGCATGTTTCTTCTGGGGGGAGGAATGGTTACAGTCTGAACGAAAAGGTTAAGAACATGTGTTTGAAGAGTGAGAGATTTCAGTGAGCACCTGCGGAAATGAAATCAGGCCCTTTTAGCTCTCAATCAGGCAAAGAATGTGTGGCAAGCTCTTCTGCTGCAGGGAGCCAAAGCTAACACCTGTCTTGGCAACATTACAGAGCTAGCATTTTTCACACGGATAAAAGCTCTTTTGGAGTATCTCCTGTAGGCATGGCAAAGGTTTCCTTGAGTCATGCATATTACTCTTCACCAAAATAGTGGGTTTCATAAAAGTCCATAGCTGATACAGACATCACAAGAATAAAACTAGGCATTTTTAAATGTTTACTTTGCTTCTCTCATAAAGATTCTCAGCACATGGATACAAGTCTTCAGTTTTAGTTGAGAAACAGCAACTTCATGGTCTTCAGTGGCATCACCATTGAAGAGTTTGCCACTGGCTGAGTACCGCTGTACCACCCTTATCTGTAACAGAAGGCAAAATTGTGCTGATGACTCTGCTCTAGCGTATCACTAGATAAAGTAACTGGCATCACCTGTGTACCAGGATTTCTGCTGCTAATGCAGCCTGGTGCCTGAGAGCAGCTCTTCTTGCTCTTCACTCTCTCAGTTCGGCTATCCTGATTCTCATATTATGCCCCACTGATGCTACTATCCCTTCAGCTCTTTGCTATTGAATATTCAATAAACACTGTATTCAGTAACCTAAACTCAAAAATCAAGCCATACAGAATGGAAATTAAAAAATACCTCACAGGAGTCACATGCAGTATCTCTCTAAAGTCATTTATGTCACTTAATCCCTCGCTGTCTAAAGAGCCTCATGCTATGAATAATTTTGCAATGTAAATCATACCTTAAAAAAATAACTTATTTCCTCTCAATCAAACTTACCACATTTTTTACTGTTAAAAGCTGCCCAAAATCTGGACCCTGGCCAGCAAACCCAGCCAACCACCCATTTTATGTCTAGAAGAGTCAGGTTCAGCCCCATCCTGCAGTTGACTTCCAGCTGCTTACTACAAAAGGAGTAAACCAGAGCTTGACCAATATGGCAGAGATCCCCACCTATAACCAGGCTGGTTATATGCTGGTTAGCATATTCCTGACATGTGGGAGATGTGGGTCCAAGACTCCTAAAGCAGAAAGGGTTTGGAAGCCTTTATCCAAGCCAACAATCTAACTACTGTGCTGCTGGTTAAAGCAGGACTATATGGGGCACCATTTTCTGTGGAGTGATGCCTGCTTAGAGATGCCTGCTGAATGGGGTCACACAGGCAAGTCTGGCAGGGAGAATATCTTATGCATGAATCCCATGGGATCTGGGGTTATACAAGTGCCAAGCTGCTTAGGGTCATCAGGTCAGGGATGGCTCTGTGAATGCAACAGAAAAGCAAGCAGGGTTAGCTCATGTAAAGCCAGCTATGCCCAGTTTTCGTACTTACATACATGCTGTCAAGCATATGTATATATTCCCCTCATGAATTCAGCTTTTGCACTGCAGCTAATTTTCCTCTGCTATAGTGTCTGCATAAGATTTAATGGGTTCTCCCTGTATGGACGTGTGTGAGTAAAAAGCAAGGGAAATCTTATAATATATACAAAATATAAGTACACAGATCTTGTTCTTGCATAAGTGTACTGTAGCTTATTGCTACCATGACTTCCCATATTATTGATGATTCCTAGCAGAATGAAGAGATAGCACAAACTTCAAACAAACGCTGTCCTGAATCTCATACGTACCTACATAGAAAATACTCTTAATAGCATCCCACTCGTAACATGCAGTTCAACATAGAAATCTTTTATCTTCAGAGCAATACAAGAAGGTAGGAGAGAAGAGATTACTTGGCAAGCTTATTTTCAAGTACAAAAAAACTCTTTGTCTTTATGTAGTAAACCACAAACACCACCCCCTCACCCCCCCAAATTACTCATACCCATTTCCTGGAGAGTAGAGGTAGGGCCTCCAGAATGCACACCTCCCCCAGAAGCTTTTGCTTCATGGGACATCATTGATGAAGCAAGTGATCCTCGTGTGATCCCCGAGGAAGTGAAACCGGCGTTGTGGACATTTTGGTCAGACATTTCTCTTTCTGGTGGTGTGGCATCCACTGAAGCACTGAGATGCTCAGCCAATCTTTTTATACACTGTCCAGCTAACAGCAGAGAAATGAAACTGCTGCCACCATCAGAAAGAAATGAAACTAAATCTTACCCTCAGCCAGGAAATGAAACTGAACTTTATGACCATGCCTTTTTAATGCTGTTGGCAGGGTGAAATTTAGGCAAACCAACTGATCTCCTCTTATGATACTAAAGCAAATAAGTAGCGTAATGAATCACTGATTGGCAACTGACGTGGCTGAGAACTTTGCCTCTTTTTCATTGCACTCTATTCTACTGAATTGCACCTGTAGGAGCTAGCCCTTCATTGTAAGAATTAGTACAACCCTGAGTAAAGACAATAGGAAAAAAGGCAGCAAAGTGGTCATCATGCAGAAACTGCAACTTGAGTTTGTTATAGCACCCAGAGTACAGCTACCCCTGGAAAAAACGGTTTACAGAGAGCTGGAAATCAGAACTCGATTAACAATGGATGGTTGGAATTAATTTCTTTATGGAAGGAACTGTTAGGGGACCTTGCGTCCTGCAAGGAGACTGACACAGATGTTTTATTTTCCCTCATGCTAAAGCAGACGCTCCATCTTTAATGAACAGGACTTTGCACAATACACACACTCCTTTATTGCAGCTTTTCTAAGCCAATAGTTTAAATAAGGCTGTCTAAAACTCCATAGGTCTCCTCCCTTAAGTAGAGAGGAATATCTGATTAGGTCATACTACCACAGGGATGGCTCTCAAAGTGGAAATATACAAAATAAAAATAGAGCATTTTCAGGGTTCTATAACATCTATATCTTGTACGTGGTGGATTATAGAACTAAGGATAAAAAGTCCATTCCTCTCTTCTTACATGTGCTATTTATCTGAGCAGTGGGATATCTGGCCTGTGTACCCCGGAGTAGTACTGCTCTTTTAACTCAGTTTTTCTTTAATTCATACGTATTAGTTTTCTGGAATTCTAAGTGTGTAATTCTTATTTTCTATTTGCATTAGGGCTTCTCTATTATGATGAATCTTTATACCCATAATTTCTCAGGTCTTTCACTTACAATTCTAAATTACTTAATGTTATAAAATATCTACAGTTGCAGCTTAAATGCAAGTAAAATTCCAGGTAAGAATATGACAGTTAATGCTATAAGCCCACTTCAAAATAGCAATAAGAGAAAATGTCGCTTTCTTTGTATATATTACTACAGATCCTTCTTTCAAAACTGCTAAAATCTTTTGGTGCTTTGTTAATACCATTTACTTAATATAGCCCATCAGGAAATTATTATGAAGTCTGGCAAAGCTACACAGGATGAAGGCTTCACAAACTTGCAGACACTCTGTATGTGATGACCTTTTACTCAATCTTAAAACACAATTCATAATGGATAGACACAAAGTTGTTTAACTAAAAATACTTAAAATTAGATAAAATAAAAGTTTTATTGCAAGCAAAGTGCCTCAAGGCAATTCACAGTTGGCAGAGACATCAGTGAACAGGCAGGGAAAGGAGAAATTAATCGTAGTCTCATAAAAGCAAGAAGAAACCCAGTGTAATAAGGAGGGGGAAGCCACAGAAGAGATTCAAGGGAAGCCTCTGTTTACAACTGTGCCATGGACCTAGTCAGCAAGGCCATGACTTTAAAATCTGCTAAGTGGCTGCAGTGAGTTGAAGAATGTGTGAATAGGCACAGACCACAGGGTACTAAAGCCAGCTGAGCTCTGCCTACTTTCATGCTCTTGTTACTGTAGTGGCATGGCAAGTAACAGTTATGGAGAAGTTCTGGCCTGGGAGGGGGTTGCTTTTGCTTGTTTTCAGCTCATTATGAAAACCTGGTACAGTCTCTTGTGTGAAAATGAAAGAAACCAAGGTCAATCTCTTGTACCTTGTGAGGGCTGAGCCTGGCCAGACCTTGACTATGTGACCACACCTGAACCTGAGTTGTTGACTCATGCTTCTGGCTTCACCTTGGACTTGCCTTATCACTACAAACTTTCCTGATGATTTGGACCTGCCCATTATCTCTGAGTCTGCCGTGCTCACCCTGTTTGTGGTGGTGGGACAGGGCCTGGCTGTGCCCTGGCAACACATGACACTGGCATCACAGCCTCCAGTTTAAACATGCCAAATGTCGATGCTGAAGTAGGATTAGGAACGAGAACTCAGTCCCTGAGCCTGCAGCTTCCAGAGGTCCTCTCCCTCCCACCTGCTTTTTTGCTTTGTTTTACTGACATTTCTGGTTAGAAAGTGTGACTTCCAAGGTGTTAGGTGGGTGTAGTTGGTATCCAGCTGAGTTTACAGGGAGCTTGACACAGGAGCACTAACGCACTTCTAAGTCTTTGTGGACTGTTTGCCAAAAATCCAAGCAGTGATAATTAAAGAGCCAAACTGATGCAGCTTCTTGTTCAAGTACGGAAGGAAAGAGAAATACACCAATCCTGACATTTAAGCAATGAATTGGACATGGGAGTAATTTCTCTGTTCCAGAAGGTAAAAGTCTGAGGAGAGGAGATGAGTTGTGTAAGCTGTAACAAAAAGCATCCAGTAGCACTCCTAAGCCTCAGAGAACAGCTAGCCAAAGCCATGAATACCAAGAGTACAACTGCTTTTATTTTCAGCATCACTACAATTTCAGTAGCTGTAGGTGCTGAAGCATTTATACATGTAGCTAATATAGGTTGATTTTTAACTTTCTGAATTTCAGGTTTCATCCTTCAGTGCCAAAAATCATGTGCTGTCTAGACTGTGTGCTTTTGAAAGGAACTGGTAAACAGAGGCTTGGTTGGAAATACTCTGAAAATTTGGGCCATGGGCATCCTTCCTTTTTTCAATCAATAAAAAGAAGAAGAAGAAAGTGTGCTAAGCTAAAATCACAAACCAACACAACCAGATGTGCATGCAACTCTTCCATATTTTGCTCAGGAATGACCTTACTCACTTGTGTCTGTGAATACATAAACTACTGTGTCTCTTCAGTATGTTTTCCTTGAAGCCACCACTAGTGTGCAATTTAACAGATATTTTCCTCATAGTGAAGCTTGGCAGCTGATCACAGACATTAATCTCTGTGTAGCCTCCTTTTGGTAGTCACCTTTTTTATTCCAATAACATGTTCATTGAAGTCACTTTTTCATAAATATTTTCCCATAAACCTCTGTTTCAAAAGAGATTATTCAAACAGCTTTTAAACAATTACTCTTTTGAAGGGTCTAATTGAAGGAAATAAACCTGTAGAGAATCTGACTGAACCAAAGATCTTCAGCATCCAAGATTATCTATCTGTCACCCTGTGACCTATTTCCTTCACACTACTTTTTAATTTTTGTAGCAATTATAGTGTATATGGATAATACCTATTAGCATATTTATGGTCATCGCTTCATATTTATTGTCTGCACAACTCATTAATCTTCATCTAGTGTGTGAGGCTGACAGCTCAATCTATTTTGCAATCTCTGGGCAGCAGCCATATCCAAAAAGCTTTTGTTTCCCTGTAAATAAACTGTGTTCAGGACCAGAGGACAATGGTACATCATGCAGTGATTGACACCAGCCATGGCTGCTAATCAAAAGTAGATTTTATTACCAGCTGAGTCAAGTGCATTATGGGGCCATTGTTCTAGTGCTGTCAGGGCAAGAGCATACGTAGTCAGTCACCTTCTCAAGATGGGCTGATTGTTCTCCAAGATTAGACAGAGTTGCCTTATTATCCATCCCAGACAACAAGGCATCTCACCCAAACAGACGCCTTTACAGAAACTGCCTGTACATTGAATTGATTTGAATTGCTAATGCATAATCTGTCCAGCACAGATGTGCAATGAATATTTGGATGTTGTTTTGCATGTCAGTTGAGAAGGCTGAATGATGAGGTGATGATCGTTCAGTGATGGGTACTGGACATTTGCCAACAATTGAGTTTGAGCACTTTCCCTGACAGTAATCAGATCAGCTTCCAAAACGTCTTTTCTTCAATTCACTGACAATTTATGTTAGAAGATAATGCAACACTCTCACAGTTAACACAGTTGGCAGCAATTTGCATTTTTTTCATATAATTAAATTTTTCATTTCACCCAAGGAGAGATATATACAAGCCACATATAAGTGATATATATATTCCAAGACACTTCCAAAGTAACTCCACTTGAATAAGAGGCCATCTAGGTAAGTCCAAAACGTTGAAACTCTCCGTAATACAGACAGCATTAGTTTTATTAGTTATGAAGTTACATTTGCTGTGAAAAATATAGGAACCTCGTTATCAAGCTGATCAGGTAAGCTCTCCGAAAAAACCAATTAATATAGTAAGCGTTTAATGTATGACCATGGTCATGCTTATGGTAGGTCAGCAAACACAATGCTGTGATTTAAAATATTTCAGTCTCAGTCAGGATTGACATAGCATAAAAGAGGATCAGAAATTGACCACACAGGACTGACAGTATGACATCACAGAACTGGTAGGAGCTCACACAGGGACATCACATGATTCACGTGAATGTGAAAGAGGTCCTTATGTAGTCATAGAATCATAGAATCACACAGATGACTCTGGAGGTCGTTCAGTCCAGACAGGGACTTACGCTGTTACTGGCTCAGAGACACGCTTGGTTGAGTTCTGAGCATCTCCAAGGATGGAGATTCCACATGCTCTCTGGTCAACTCGCTCCAGTATTTGACCACTCTTACAGTGATTTTTTTCCCTGTACACATGGTCAGAATGCTGCAAGTTATGTCTGTTGTCCTGTCTCTGTGCATGTCTGAGAAGATTCTCCATCTTCTATATATCCCTCACTACTTCAGATCTAAAAAGCAGATTTAAAACCCCACCTTTAGGACATAAGTAGCTAAAGAGCTATTGGTAGCTCAGGAAATCAGAGGCTCATGGGGACACTTTTGATACTTTAAAAGTTTTACCTTTGAACTTTAGATATGTGTCTAGTGTGTCTCTAATAACTCAGTGAAATGTTTTCCCTCATAAATAAATAATGATGCTTCTCAAGAACTTCTAAAGCTCATTTTAGAATATACATTAAGTAATGCAGGGTTGTTATCTGACAAATGGAAGTATCACTTCCTTTAACTTGATGGTTTTCCTACTAGTTACATTTACTATAGCTACGAAAATAGTGGGAAGTGTTTGAGCCAGAAGTTTCACAACCAAAGTCAGAAAGGAGTTTACAGGTAAGTTTGATTTTACCATATGTCAGCCTTGCTCAGGGTTAGGCTAAGTGGGTCTCATTTGGATTTTTATTATCAGTTTCAGCTGTCAAAAGCAAGTCATCGTTATTCCTGCATTACAGATGAATCAAATCACAGATTTGCACTGGGGGCTTTTTGGGAGGAAGAAAATTCCAATTTTGGATGCTTTAATTTGGTGTACTATTAAAAAGAGAACTATGGACATGTAACACTTGTACACACCACATACTTGTGACATCAGCTGAAATTCCATTGATTTTCCAGCTAGGAATCTAGAAACAAAGCCTTTGAATAAGTGGCCTGGGAAGACTAAGTTTAGGCCTCAAACAGGATTAGATAGCAAAACCTTACCAGATGCCCACTTTACATATATTAATTCCAGGTTCTACTCCTCAGAGCTCCCCTAGCTGGATCCTACCCCATACTGGCACCCCTGCTTTTGACTTTAATACTGTGTTCATGAGCACAGTCAGCCTTAACATTGTAGTTTACATCAGGACTTTGCTCTGTAATCCAAACATATCAGATAAGGCCCTGCTCAAAAGAGATTCTGCAAAAGAGGTAGCAGCCCTGCTTTGAATGCTGAAGCTTAGAGGATTCACCCAGATCAGGACTTAGCCCTTTAAGAGCAGCACCATAGGAACCAGGAGTAGAAGCACTGATCACCCATGGTGTCACATTCCTATTTGTTCTCCACCTCCAAGGAAGACTTCATTATTTCACTGGGCTTCCCACTGATCCTTTCCTATCCTAAGCTATCATATGCTTTTTGAGACACTGAAATGGAAGCCTGGGCATCACTCTCAAGGTTGTTATTTTTTGCTGCAAGGAGAGTGGTACTTGAAAGGTGTTGTGGAATAGCCAGGGCTTAATCTTCTTAGTGAAGTAATCTTTTATCCCAAAGACATTTAATACAAGCCATTATTCCTGCACTGAAGGATCCTTTCCTTAGGGCTAAAAGTCTTATTTCCCAAAGTATGGAAAGCTACTTCACCTGACAAATAAATGTCAGCAGTGTGGTCTTTTCTTTTTTGAGTCTGAAAATGGAGGTAAAGATAAATACGAATTGTACCTTTACATATTATTCTGTAACAGAAGCTCATAGATAAGTGGTAAAACTCTGTCATCTGCTGAGTAAAAGTTCCATTTTATCTTGAGGTTGCAGTCTTCCCATGTACAGTTATATCAACAGAACCTCACAATACAGGAATACAGACTACTCTAGACTGTAGGGAGGAACAGAGCATTAATTAGTTCATGCAGTCTTCAAGCTGTATAGACATGAGGGAAAACTGTAAGTCTTTCTGGAACCTAGGAAGCAGATTCATGAAGGTCGACCAAATATATAAGCCACTAATTGGTTTTACTTCTCCCTTAAGAGAATACAAGATGGCTTTGGGGATTTTTTTATTTATTTTTTTCCCCTGGAAGAAACGTGGTGAAAACAAAAATAAAATGTGAAGAAATTGAATTAATGCTCAAAGTGCTGTTTTTAACAACATTGACCTCCCACTGCTATTCAAATGTAATCATAATTGCTGGTTTAATAAAGACACTTGAAAATACACCATCTACAAACATTAAGTAAGCATACGTAAGTAAGCATAGGAACCTTTTCTAGCCCATGGGCATCACATGGGTAAGCTCATGGCACAGTATGTGCTCCAGGGTAAGTGCTGAGCAGTTCAGAACAGCCCAGGTCCCTCAGGGCAGCTCCTCCTTCAGCTGGGGAACCTGATCCAGCAGATGTTTCCAGGGCAGGCCTGGTGGATCCAGTTCCACATAGAAGCAGCTGGCAGAAAAAGCAGCTGTGATGCCTACCATCTATAGTCTGAGACAGAGGATGTCTCAGCAGTATCTGCTATGTGGGTTGTCAGCTATTTTCCTCATCTCCTGTACTGCAGCTTCTGCATCCAAGGGGTGCACTCTAATCATGTGCATCTGTGGACAGTATTGTAGGGTGCAAGGAACCGAAACAAAGTCCTGTTTTCAGAAATGAAAGGGCAAGTCTTGTCAGAAGATGGAAGCTGAACACAGACAGCTTAAAACGTATGGACCTCTCCTTGCCTGTAAGTTGAGGATTAGTATTTTCCCATTCCCAGGAGATTTCTGAATGTATTATGCTACTCAGATGTTACAGTAATAAGTATAGTATAAACAGGTTTCAAATGCTAATACAAGTGACTATCTATGAAAGCATAAGTGCTGGAAGTGTTTTTATGGGTGCTTTGAAAACCAATTAATGACAAAGTGGCCAATCTGTTACACAGACAAGGGGTCTAAAGACCAGATGTCTTGATTTACTTCTCAGCTCCAGCTGCAAGATGTGTGAATAGGTTTCAGGCCATTCCTACGAAGGACTAAGTTTCCGTGGAAGAACACTATGAGTGGCTGGTTCTTTTAGACTCTTCTAGGCCCTAACAGCCTGTTTCAAAGAGGAGAAACCTCTTATTTTATGTTTCTTGGCAAATTTTTTCATCCGAAGGATGTTTGGATTTGTCATTAGTCTTTTCTGATTTGAGAAGGCAGGCTACATGTTTACATGACTTACACTGTTATGCTGGAGGCTGAGTGCCATCTGATTGAAGCTGGTGAGTCTGCTTACTGTCATTGTCACAAATAAATCTAATACAGCATCTGAGATGTTGTAATGGGTAGACAATAATAGCAGCATGAGTAAGGATGAAGTACAGTAAGAAAAGCACACAGCAAAAGTCCTCCCTGGAAATATCATGGAGCGTGTCCTCTTGGCATCCATACCTAAGCATGTGAAGGATGAGAAAGCAATACCCAACACAGGTTTGTCAAGGGCGTATTGTCCATAACCAACCTGACTATGTCAATAATTCTAACTGTGTCAGAGTGCCTCGTATCCCAAGGGCTGTGGAAGCTTTCATAACAAAAATAAAACAAAATGTCTCAAAGAAAGATGCTTGTAAAGAAGTTTGCAACTGTAAACAAAAGAAACAACTTCCTAATCTCTACACTATTTAGGGAAACAGTCTGACCATGAAGGCTTGTCCTGGTTTTGACAAGGCTGCACATGGATAGATGCCTTGAAGCAACAGTGCCTTCAGCAATTAGCTTACTTTTATTATGAGAGGTGCCTGTAAGCTTCTGAACATCACCTATTTATGACAACACAATGCAAGCCTTAAGAAAAGGTTCATTGAATAGATCTGAATCCTTGTGGCTACTTCTTAAATGGAAAAGAAAGTGCTTTCCTATTTATAATGCTAAAGCTGCTGGGCAAGACATAGTAGAAGACTTAAATTAAATGTCAAATCATGAGGTACTAACAATAAATAATGGAGAGATTTCTGTTGCCTTTGGTGGCTGTAGATAAGCCACTGGATAAACTATTTACTGCATGTAGGTTGAGCAGTCCTAGATGGATCATTCTGTCCTAGATGGATCAGCTATGTGTTTTGTTACTTGAATGAGTGAGCAGACTGGTGCGAGCCTGTGCTACCCACATCTGAGAGCCTTTATGGTTGCAGGCCTTGTCTGTACTGTAAGGTAGCTGGGAACGTACCAAAGCCTCAAGACCATTCCTCTCTCATATCTTCTCCTTATGCAATACAGACCCATCTAGTGTACTAGCCTTCCCTACTTGCCTACATCATGTGTAACCTGTGATGGTGGCAGCATGCTCTGCAGGTGGGTGTGCTCTTCGCAGGATGTCTAGGAGGAAGAGATGCTGTTCCATGATCCAGCAGGGCATTAACAGAGAGGGAATACGAGATGACAGGGTGCTGCATGTATGCACATGGCACCAGCGTGTGTAAAGGCACTGATGCAGAGCTCGGATTCCTTTTTCAGGTCTCTCAAATTCTTTCCCTTCTTTGCCGTTTCACCTTATTGGTTCACAGCTCATTTACTTCAGCCTTTACTTCTCTCTTTCCTCCATCATTTCTGCTTCTCTCCAAAAGTGCACAGACATGTGTGAGGCAGTCATAGGCTGGAGAATGTTTTATTTGTCATTGAGGCCTGCTCTGTAGAACACTGCATCAATGCCTGGAACTAGCAGCAGAGGCTGCTGTGGGTATGGCTTACCCATACGTACAATCCCAAGGGCTGATACATCTGGAAGGAAGCAAGTGAGAGAGTTCCATGAGGAAATCCATGTAGGAGCAAAGGGAGGTTCCTTAGCAAAAGAGTTGCCAAACTTTCTGTCCAGTTTGCCATTCATGCACATCTCCTGAGTGTGCTCTGACAGAACAAATGGACAGGCTCGCCCCAACTCATACTACTGTCCTGAGACAAGTCTAATAATCCATGCTGGAGCCTGTCCTGAGGAAGGCTGTTCCTTGTTTGGGGTAGCTGCCAGAGCTTGGTTAGACATGTGGTGAAACCTTTCTTGGAAAAGGGTGACTGAGCAGAAGACAACTTTCACCTTCACATGAGGAGGACTTGGAAGAGGAAAAGGGCATGGACAGAGGAAAAGGCACAACACGGGCTCTTGTGTGACCCTTGTTACTACCAGGGAAATAATAACTGCAGTCTTTCCAGGTCATGGTAGTTCTGCCTTCCGAGACTGTCTCCGACACTCCCTCAGCCTATCATAGCACCTGGTCTAAGTGGGGGCGATGGGAACTGTCAGGAGACACTATTCTGGAGAAAAAACCAACAGTCCTTAGGACCTGATTAGTTGCAAGAGATCACAATATCCCCCAGTGAATTCTTATTATGTGACTGCAAGGGGGAAGAAGCTGCTGGAAATTTCCCCATCTGGACACCATGATCTAGTGATACCTAAATCTATCTGTTTCTTACCAGTATCTGTCCTTTATGCCCAGGTCCACACTTCTTAAGCTGTTTGATTAAGACACTGGTGTGTGGTGAGAGCATTGGAAAAAAGGAATGAGAGATGTTGTGGCCTCTGAAGAAAATAATTCAACAAGTCAACACAAGGGGTTGCTGCTTGGGCTCAAGAACCATCACAGAAACACCAGTCCTGATGACAGACCATCCAGTAACTCTTTATTCCCCACAGAAGAGTGATATTTAGAAAGGTGTCCCAGTGGAAAAGCCATGAAAAGTTCAGTTTAAATATCAGCAACTATTTTAAGGGAGAGCGTGAATTGGACATGCTTGTAAAATGCCAATGGAGCTGCTGAGAGGAGTAAGTGTCATGGGGAAAAAGAAGGATAAATGTGTAATATTTGCTGGCTTTTCTTTGGTGTAGAGGAATAGGACTTGAAATCTTATTTGCTCAGCAAGATTTTGACACTTGTCAGTTCCTGCCATGGTTATGTCACAACTCATGTGAAAGTGAGTTTCATCAGCTTAAATGAGATGTCGTCTGAAAGTCTATGGATAACTTTCTGGCTGTAGGCCCACCTTTCTTTCCCTCTGTAAGGGTTGGAATATTCTTTGCAATTAGCAAAGGGAGTCTGTTACTGAGAGAATGCAAAAAACATTGCAAAGGGGAAAAACTATTTTTATCCTTCCTGTCCCTGTGCACCAAGATGAGCACCAAGCACAGTATAATGGACAATTTGAATATTTGGGGGAGGTGATCATTTCAAATCAGAACTTAGTTACTTCACTCAGCTTGTAAAGATGTGCTGTGAGTCTGGCAAAGCCTTTCATTTTGCAAGCACGTCAGGAATCAACTGCTTGGCCTTTTGTGCATTAATTCTTAACAGCACAGTTCTAGGGTGAATTTTGAGCCTAAAATCACTATGGTGGATGTAACACCTGTGAGAAGGAAACTCTTGTCTTGAAATCCATTGTGGGAGTCTATCAGACTCAGATCCTGCCTGAGTTCTGTTTAATGCTCTTAAAGATGTTTAACTCACTCAAACTACAGCCTTTGTTATTTGTTCTAATCAACTTTCTATTGCCATTGTAAATGGTCTTGCTCTTTGCCTGGGTGAGAGAATTTGATATAAAAGGGCTCTGAAGAAGGAAGGGGAAAACTAAATGAATCCTGCAGGCTAGAAAGAAGAGATTTGAATTAAGTTGTAAAAGGAGTTGATCTTCCTGCCTGTTTATCATCTGCTTATTATCCTGAGGAGTTTCCAACCAAGCAGCTGCAATACTGTGTACGGGTATCAGAGTACCAGGAACCTTTTTTGCCACATTCATACCACGGTAATTGGAAAAAGTCTCAGAGACACTAGCGCATTGTAGATTTAATCTTTCTTTCACTTTTCTATATGGCTTTCACATACTCGTAAGAGAATAGCATCTTGGTGCCACATACAATTACATGAAGCATTAATCACAGTAGGTAGCAACCTCTGCTCCTTGCACATGGTGACCGTGCAGTCCATTCTAGGATGAAACTAGCTGAGACGAGAAGAACAGTTTCCTGAGTATTTCATAATAAGAAGGTGCCTCTTGTATCATAATAATAAAGCAATAAAGAGATGGAGGAAATGAAATGTGATAAAAGTAAACAGTGAGTGTATTGCATGTGGGGAGAGAGAAAGAGAGAGAGAGTAAACACAAGGTATCAATGCCAATATAAGCACTACTTATCACAGTGTGGCTCTGGACTTGAGGTGTAACTGCTCACAGCACTATATAGCTTGGGTTTAGCGTGTTTCTTCCTTTCTTCTGAACCACTCTTCAGCAAGCACGAAACACTTACAATGTTGCTTGCAGATAAAAATTATTTCATGGTGGGCATGAAATAATTGGGCATCACCCCAAGCGATGTTGTATCAAGTTCTAGATATGAAGGATATTATTTAATCCAGCTGAGTTCATAAGAAGATCTATTAAATACTTTTTTAAATCAGAATATATTTATCTACTTCGAGTTTAGGCAAAGAGGCTGTGCCTTCCTTCAGTTCATTAAAATAAATCAAATACATGCACACATGTATATAAATTCTGATTCCTATTACTGTGAAGAGAATTATGTGTAATTTCTTGTGTATCTATATTCATTGCTGTTACTCCAAGTTTGTTCTTTAAGAAGTTAATATGGTTAGGGCCTATTTTATGTCTGATTGAGAAAAACGCCTTTTAGGAGACTGGTACCTACTCTGGGGAAAAGCACATTTCTTGCCAAAAGTCATGCCTTTGTTATGATTGCATGTGGAAGTCTTCATTTCTCCCGAGTCTCAGCTTGAAGAAGATCCTGGCACAGTGTTTTATTTTAGGCCTTTGCATATCTTTCTAATCCTTTTTATTTGCTATTTATTTTAATCTCTCTGTGATTGCTTTGTGTTCAATGGGTCTGCGTCTTCAAAATGGACCCTTCTTCTTTGAAATCTGCTGCTCTTTTCCTTACAGTGGTCTCAGGATTCACTTTCTCTTGACCTTTCATATGAATTGGCAGAACCATGAATCATTTATTGGTAACTGCAAGATCTGAAGCATATGAAACAGTCTCCTTTGCTCAACTACAGAATTTTGCTTTAAATTACTTTTGGGGACAATATTCATGCTTGGACCCAAATAAAAATCAAGGATTCTACAAATGTGGGTATTGGCTTCTTCGCACCTTAAAGGAAGGAATGTTAATACTTAATCACTCCTATGAGATGGATGCATGTTCTCTAATACTTCTGGACTGACATCTATTAAATTTTTTTAAATCCACCTCTACAGTCCTTGCTGAGATGCTTTGTTTGAGATGACCACAGTTTGTATTTTTTCAAACTGTATTTTAGAGAACCTGTTCACCTGCATGAGTCAGAGTTTGTGTTGCCTAACTGTAGTTAAATGGGTACATAATCACAACAGCTTTCTTTTTACAAATACGGACGTTTTCAGATCTGCAGGACCATGTTAGACTAACGGCAAGTGCCCTTAGTCACTGCAGAGAACATTTTAAATTTAATTCTAATTAATAACTGCTTCAGCCTCTAGAAATGTGGCCTCACTAATACCGCATGGCCCCCAAGTCGTAAGAACAGACTTCCCTTTAAGAATATATAGGCAAAAAAGTAAACTTATGACAGCATTTTTATCACTGGCGAGGG
The DNA here is from genome assembly GCF_000696875.1 of Nestor notabilis. NCBI lineage: Eukaryota > Metazoa > Chordata > Aves > Psittaciformes > Psittacidae > Nestor > Nestor notabilis. The sequence continues at coordinate 9,606 of NW_009924170.1, read as the reverse complement.
GCAGCCTGGACTGCACCTTTCTCACTCAAAAGGTCAGATCTCCACAGCGGGTTTGCATATATACAAAGTACTTCGAGATTTGAGCATCCCAGATTATTTATGACATGCAGTAGGAACACAAGCGGGGGAATTTTACTGTCACCTGTCATGAACTTTCATATAGCTTTAGTGATCAAAAATTCATAGATGAAGTTTCACAATACCGTTCACTTTATTCACAGTATGTCACAGATTGGTAGCTTAATTTAAAAGTGCCAATTTCTTGTCTTGAATTCATGCTGAAGTGTTAGAAGAATACTTCTATGCAGAAAATTAGATGCTGCTGGAATAGGTGCAAAGCATGCTCTCCTTTAAGTATTATTAAAACAGACACTAGCACTGGATGAATTAAACATCCCCTTTCAGCAGAATTCTTTTGGTGAATTGCTGTTTATGATGATGCATAGACTTTCCCTGGGACAGGAACACTTTCAGGGAGTGCTCTTTTTCACATTCTTTAAGCACTGCATGTGCTCTTTGTGTGTCTTCTTGATCCATTGGTTTGGGATACTTAAGGATAGAGCTTCTGCCTAAGAACAGAAGAGGTCTAAATATGGATCAAAGATCAGATTGTATTTGTATGTTTTCAGCAGTGCCTGAAAGCAGATGCTTATGTCTAGTATTATTTGTATGTTATTTAATACAGTTTCCAGTTCCTAAGCACTAGTTATTGATGGACTTTCTCAGCAATGACTGTATTTGGACCATCAATTTTAAATCTACCTATTTGTCTAACCGTTTTTTGAATCTACTTTTGGCTTTTAGTGTTATTTTAGCACTAAGAAAAATAGTTCCCACAATGTAACTGTGCTGCGAGGGAAAAAGACTTTATGGTTTTTGGTTTACTCTGCAGTAAGCCTATAGAACCTGCAGTCTAGTGCTAATGTTAAACCAGCATCATCATGCAGAGGAGAAAGCAGCATGATCAACAGAACCAGGAAAAAAAAGATAATTGTATTTTCCTATCTACTGTTTCTTTTTTTTTGTTTTGCTGCTAGGTATCTGCACAAGCACAAATTTAACACAGAAGTATGACACTGTGTTTGCTACACATGAAGTGAAGAACAGGTTGAAACCTGGGAAGCAGCAGCCAATAATCCCCATTCATACAGTGACATCCAGTGGGTCCCTCTGGAGGCTTTCTTCCCATTTTGTTCCCATGCTTCAGGCAGGAATAAATAGTCCTGTTTGTTAGTGTCACTTCCAGATCCCAGTTTCAGATCACTGGGACTTCTCACAGTGCCAGAATATAGCCATCTTAGATAAATGGAATTAACTGATTGCTCAATAGCTGAGGACAGTGCACATGGAAGGGTTTTTTTTAAATTCCCTAGACAGCTCCTCCCAAGCCAGTCAGACCCCAGCACGTACTGCTGCTTGGGACTATTCTGCCCGAAGCGTGGGGGTTTATATTTAGAATAGAATAGTTAGGGTTGGAAAAGTAGAATAGTTAGGGTTGGAAAGGACCTTAAGATCCCCCAGCTCCAACCCCCCTGCCATGAGCAGGGACATCACACACCAAACCATGTTGCCCAAGGCTCTGTCCAACCCGGCCTGAAACACTGCCAGGGCTGGAGCATTCACAACTTCTTTGGGCAACCCATTCCAGTGCCTCACCACCCTCACCACAAAGGACTTCCTCCTCACATCCAATCCAAACTTCCCCCGTTCAAGCCCAAACCCATCACTCCTTGTCCTACCACTACAGTCCCTAATGAAGAGTCCCTCCCCAGCATCCTTGTAGGCCCCCTTCAGATACTGGAAGGCTGCTATGAGGTCTCCATGCAGCCTTCTCTTCTCCAGGCTGAACAGCCCCAACTTTCTCAGCCTGTCTTCATACAGGAGCTGCTCCAGTCCTCTTATCATCCTCGTGGCCCTCCTCTGGACTTGCTCCAACAGCTCCATGTCCTTTTTACGTTGAGGACACCAGAACTGTACACAATACTCCAAGTGAGGTCTCACAAGAGCAGAGTAGAGGGGCAGGATCACCTACTTTGTTATCTTCAGTTCTTGTAGGCTCAATCTTCCAGACTGCCCCGACTTCCATCTATGACTGTTTACTTTCTGGCATATATATATCTCCTCCCAGCCTGCTGTTACATGCAAACTTGGTGATGGTCTTGCAATATCATCATCCAGATGGTTAACAAAGATGTTGAATACTATTGGACCAAATAGTGACTTCTGAGGTACTCCACTCATTCTCTTTGGCCAGGGTCCATCCTCCTGCTCAAAGCAGGGTGAGCTATGAGAACTGACCAGGCTGCTCAAGGCTTTACTGAGTCAAGTCATGAAAACCTCCAAAGACGGAGACTGTGCTCCCTGTCTGGGCAGCTGGTTTCATGGGTTGTCTGGTTTCATGGTGACCAGAAGTTTCTCCTAATATCCGACTGGAACCTTCCTTGATTTGATACATGCCCTTTGTCTCTTCTCATCCTGTGAGGCACCAGGGTGAAGAGCCTTGTTCCTTTCCAGTAACCAGTTTACAAGAACTAGAAGGCTGCTATTAACAAGCCTATTTCCCTCAGCCTCTCCTAACTGGTCACATGCTACTCTTTGACCAGGTTCTTTTACGTATTCCATGCATGAAGGATTTAATGTTTAACACCAAGCCTACTGTTTTTTAAAGTTATGTTACATGGGATTGTGATCTATTGAAGTGATACAGCGATATACTTAAATCACAACTCAAGTACAAAGCATACTTCGGAGAGTTTTGCAACTGTAATGTGCAGTTGAGTCACAATAAAAATGTGATTCCATTACCAGTCTCTATAATACATTCACCATCATGATGATGGGTGTTCCCACCCTCTGGGAAGGAACATGTGGGCTGAAGGCCACTCCAGCTTGAGTTCTCTTCAGAGTTCTTCCTGTTTGCTGTTTGCATTTTATACTCTATATTGGGCTAACCCGTGATGGTATATTTCCATTCTTCTTATTAATTTGGGGACCAATAGCTACATAGCCAGTTGATTCACCCAGCTGATACAGTCATTTGACTAGAGCAAAGGCTACCTTCTGATTCCCTTTCTGTTGAGGTAAGTTCACAGCTGTGCAACAGCTATGCTTGGCAATTCACACATCCTGACATCTCCAGGCCTGCCCAGCTCACCTTGTCTGAATACTGTGGGATGCCTACCTCGTTATTACACACTGGTCCTGGCTCCCTGCCCTCCTGCCCCTTAGTGACCAAATGGCTCTTCCTGGTCCCTGACAGTCTAACTCTATCCTGACTGGATCTGAACAGGCAGGGAGAAGCAAGAGAAAGGATTGAGCAGAGGGAAACTGATATAACTGGGGATTGAAGTGGTTCTGGATTTCTTCCTGGCCTATACGAGTGCTGGTTCCTCCAGCAGCACAAATAATGGCTTCATTCTTCCTGACTACTGATGAGCCCCCACTAGAACATCGGGTATCTTCATTCATCTGCTGCATTACCTGCGCTGCCCTTGTAGAAGCTTTTATTTGGACCTCTCTCACCTTGGTGGGAGGGTCAGATGTCCTGCTAGGCTCCAGTCACTATGTCCCTCTGAGCAGTCCTTTACCATGTTAGTCTTGTTTTTTAAAGGGTGAAGGAGGCAAATAGGTCTGTCTCATGTCAGGCGCTAGAAGAGGAGTGCCAGTGAGAGGTACCTGATAGCTTTAGTGTTTTCCTATTTCTTTGTCCTCTTGTCCTGCATTCCTACGGGAGCTGATGGTCAGAATCTCTTCCTGCAGTTAATCGTTGCTAGGTTTGTTTGTTATTTCACATAGCACCTCAATCTCCTGTAGGTTTATTTACAGGGCTAATCCTAGGTGAGGATCAAGATTAAGAAAGAGTAGATCAGAGAAGGTGTGATGTTCCTGTGATTTGTTTTACACACTTGCAAATACAGACACAACTAAGAATTACACTTTCTTTGGTTTGGTTTGGTTGGTTGGTTGGTTTTTACTTTTGCCTGGGAATAACAGAAGAGGGCTTCTCGATTTCTTGTCTGTTACAAATCTTGCTATACAGAGTAGGAATTCTGTGTATAATTGTGAGGGGAAAAGTTCTCTCAATAAAGTACGATATGTGTCTGTAGTTGTGATGTAGGTTATTCGAAGGCTCATTTCCCAGCAATTGATTGTCTTACATAAGGGTTTTAAAACTTACTCAGTTTCTCCATGTAAACCAACTCTAACTGGTTGCTATTTTCATTTCCTCAATCGTTGCATCCTTCTTCTCTTTCAGTGCACAGGAATTGGAGTCATAAAGATACCATAATGTTAATAGATTTGTTTCAGAGTTCACGAGGTCAAACTTGTTGGTCTTCCCTTATGACTAACAGTGTAAAAATCTGGAATCACCTCAGTTTATCTTGGGCATAAAATAACTGCCACTGAAGAACTGCACATCAATAAATCACCTCTGATTTATTACTTATTGGGTAACATCTTCTACTTTCTTCATAAAAGCAGATGAAGGTAACTATAATTAAAACGTCTATTTCCTTCTCTACTATTTGAGTTAACATTCATGCTATTGCATATACTCCTTTCATAATACTATAATTTTTCAGTATTCTACAGTCACTGTTTCATTAAAAATACCCCTGTGATATTAACCGTATAATAAATTACAATTCAAAATAAAATATCTGCCATTTCATCCATGAGAAAGAATAATAAAGCCATAATAAAAAGGAATAAAGTGTAGCAATATGATAATGTAGCACAAGGTTTTTATAGACTCCATGTGAACGCTAAAATCTATAAATTTTTTATATTGTGTGAAAGAGTAAAAAATAGTAATGAAGGGGCGAGGAGAGGAAAAGAAGCAGCATTAGCAGGCTGGTTTAACCCTGAAATTGGTGGCTTTCCCATTGTTGCTTTTTTTAATAATCTGAAAAGAGTGTACAAAAATTATGCATATGAAAATTTTTGTGTCTTTTCTTATTTACTACAGGTACTAATTTAAAGGTAAATTGAAGAAAGAAAACTGTTGCCTTCCTTTGTTCACATCAGTATGTACCCTACCCTTCGTTTGCCCAACTGCTTTAAACAACTTCTTTATTTGGCTTTTTTAATATATCTGGGTTGTAATTGAAGATAGAAGGATGTGCAAATATGGGAAGGAGAGGATAGGACATGAATTCCTCCTTGCAACCATTTTCTTCTTGTTGCATCATCCTTCACACTACACTGGTGGGATATGAATTTAAAACCTTAATTTTCTTGTAGGCTAATTATAGTTTATTTAATTGTACTACTCCAATACTTAATATTTCTTTGGACAGCAGATTGCACAATTTGATTTAAATAAAACTCTCTTTTAAAGGAATTTTTATTTAAATAAAGGAGAGGGGAGGAAAGATAGATACACACAAAGAATATGGATTTCTAAACCAGGTTCACAACAGGTACAAATAATTATTGCTTTAAAACCCTGCCATTTTGGAAACTCAGCACTGGTGAGCCTTGTTTTCTTGTCTTATGTTGGTCTAGAGACAGCACACCACAATATACTTGACATACCTTACATCATGCTGATGTGTAAAATACGGGGGCACTCGTCTTCTGTCAGTAAGGAGATGCTTCTGTCTAATTGACAGGTGGTTCATCACTGAGAAGGACACCCTATGTAACTAAGATTCTTATTGGATTTCTAAAAAGCAGGAGAGGAAGTAGAAAGGAAACAAAGCTACATTGGCATAAAATAAGGAACCAACTGGGTGCTTGCACTTCTGAAACAGTAAGTTTCTTTCTTCTGCAAACCTAAACCTTTGTTTTATTGTGTGGGTCTTTAAAACAGCAGTTTGGGACTAGATGAAGAGATGCTCAAGAGAATGTATCAATGAGTCACTACATAATCTGAAAACATTTAAGGACAACCACAGCTTTAATCTAAAAGGCTACAGTTCTGAGGCCCTATGTAGTATTAGAACAGTTAGCTTTTAGTTAGCTTTCCTCATGCACAGCAGTAGCACCCAACAGTTTAAGACAGAAAATTAAGATAAGTAAACACAGCAAAAGTCCAGGATTACTGAGGATGAAGCAAGCAGGACACAGATCAGTCCCTGGCTGTTCTCTGTTGTGAGAGTCTTGCTTTTGCTGCTCCCTGGCAGTAGCTGAGCCCTTCTCAAGCCCTGGACTGAGTACCATGGAGCCTGGCCCTCAGACTTAAGCCAGGGCTTGCCTCCACAGCCTCCTTGCAGCTATGTGTCATAAAACTTGGCCCCAAGGCCACCTGAAGGGGCCCAAGCCCTTGACCCTAAACCCACCAAGATCAGGACTTGAGATGGCCCAAGGTAGCTGTCAGGAAGCAGCAAGGCTGGGGCTGCTCTGCAAGGAATGACAGTCAAAAGGTGAAGGAAATCACATCACAGGACAGTGCTGTCACTGGCTAGGGCCCAGTAGTCAAGCAGGAAAATTCTGCTGACAGTCCCAGTGGTCACCAGGAGATGGCAGGTCAAGTCCGAGTGCAATCCATGAAATCCAGTCAACAGCAGCTCCGGCCATAAGGCTAGGCACATGCCAGCCAGTAGCACAGCTCAGGAAAGGGCTGGTGGCCACGGTTTGAGCATAAACGGAGCTACCCCTGCAGCTATGCTGGTAAGTGTGCTCTGGTGTGTACCTTAGGCTCCACGTTAACTCCAGTGCAACCTGGAGAGCAGAATGTAACATAAACTAAGCAACCAGAGGAACTGGCTCCAACCACCTTGCACCTTCTAACTGGAGCTTAAAACCCAGGCCAAACATGTCTTGAAGGTGTTAACATCAATGACTACAGATTATTTTAACACTCTCTCCAGGCCCTTCAGTCAATCACTGCTACACCCATCCTAATGCAGCTGCACAAAGATTTAGGAAAACTTTTAAGGGGTGGGAAAGGAGTACAAACACCGAACAGACAAGAGATGATAGACTGGGGCCTGCCAGTTCTTCTGACATGAACAGAAATGTTGGAAATAGGGCCTGTGAGACCACCTGCTCCCAACTGATAATGAATAAGCATTATAGTGTCCCAATTTCCTGATTAAAGACAAGGACAGACTTTGTGGAGTTTTGTTTGTTTTAAGTAAAAGCCTACTGCTGAGACCTAGGTTATAGTCCTAAACAACAGGAACAACTTTGCTGTGAAGTACTAAATGTGTAAATGCCTGAAACTATTTTAAATACAAATTGCAGAATTCAGACTACAAAGTTGCGTTTTATAGATAAAACGTGATTTCAAAGAATGAGAAAGTCAAATTACTGTCATACATGCAGTCACTGCATTAGGAAGAAAGTATCCCCCAACTAAATTATTCCTAAAAGTTATACCAAAAAGTTACCATTAAAACAGGCAAAATAAAATGTCTTTATTGTCTGCTCTGGCTTAACAAATTTTTAAAGTGTGCTGTCATTTAGAATGAAATGTTAAGTAGAGGGGATATCATTTAAGTCTCTACAAACCGGGATGTCTCAAAGTAAAATTACACCCTCAGGCACTGCAGATACCTGCAGACATTTCAGCACTAACATTTTTGCCTGAGGTAGTCTGATGAACTCTGGTTTTATTCCAGTCTGCTTCCTCCTGCTCACACCTCTACACTTAAGACACCCAGTGTGACTACATGATGCAATTTAAGAGCAGTAAAAGGTCAATCATTTTAAAACTATGCCCAACAGTGCTGTGTTTTTAAAACCTGCAGTTGACTGGCTGTGCAATTCTCTTCGTAATTCAGCCAAGATACCCTTTTTACTCAAAAAGTTCTCCTAAACATTTTAAGTACATAAAGTGGCACATGTCTTAGCCATTTACAAAATGTGCATTTGTACAGAATCACATTTTGTATAGTATTAAAGGTCCAGTAATTTCTAGGAAGTTACTGCCATTTAACTATCAATTTTTCCAAGGCACCATTCACAGAAGAACTGCAGTGGCAGACCAGCCTACCACATGAAAATTTTAACCTTCTGATGAGACAGTGGGGGACGTGTTTTGCTTGTTCTTTGTACCAAGCGACATAAGGCAGCACAAGAATAACAGCAAGGAAATTCATATGTCCCAGGTTCTTCATCATAGTCACAATAAATACCGGTCCCCTATACAAATGAGACATACAAAGCAGTAAAATATAATATGGGAATATAATTTTATTGTGTTAATCTGCATATGTATTGGTACAGCTGTTCTGTGAATGCTTCTGAGGAAAATTTTTCCATAACTCTGGCTCTCCCAGCTGCTCCCATTGTGTTCTTTAAGAGAGGATCTCTCACAATTTTTTCCATGGCCTCAGAGAATTGTGTTGGCAGAGGATCACACAAAAATCCTGTAACATTATGCAAGATTGATTCTAAAGGACCACCTGAATTAACCGCTATAACTGGACATCTCATATACATTGCCTCCAGCGGGACAATGCCAAAATGTTCATTGCTTGGTGTGTAAAGCACACATACAGAGTTATTAAAAAGAGCAATTTTCTGTTCATCTGAGAAGGATCTCAGGAAAGTGACATGGTCATTAATACTGAGCTTGGCTGCAAGTCTCTTCAGCTCTTCATAGTGTTCCACGTTTTCCAGAACTCGTTTATCATAACCACCTGCCATAACCAGGTGGACTTCATCCCACTCATGAGAATCGAGTCTTCCTTGAAGCTCATGCAAAGCTTCAAGAGCCAATGCTAGATTCTTTTTTCTCTCATACCTATTAATGGAAAGAAACAAGAACTTTTTCTTTTTCGGTATCAGGTCAGCTATGTCTGCAGGAACAACTGTTTCAAAGCTACTGATGTTGAGCGATGGGTAGAGAACATCTGGGTTTATGTGAGATAAGGACTTAAACGTGTCCTTGAACACACTGGCAGTGAACCTGCTGTTCACAACAATACAGTCTGCCATGCCAGTCGTGTACTCTTCCAGCCAGTCAAGCGGTAATCTATAGATGCGCTTTAGGAGAGACTCTCTCTTGGTCAGAAGCTGATCAGGAAAGTGACAGTAAAACAAAACCTTCTTGCGGGTTCTGGCCAGTCTAAGTACAGGAATGCAAGCAGACACCTAGTGCAACCGGGAGAGACAGGACAAGAGAACACATTCATTATTTGTGTTAGTGCTGCTGGTGTGCACATGTGATTTCAAAGCCATACCCTGAGAACCGGTCTTTTACAAGCCAAGTGCCTTAGAATCATAGAATGGTTTGGGTTGGAAAAGACCTTAAGATCATCTAGTGCCAACCCCCTTGCCATGGTCAGGGACGCCTCACACTAGACCATGTCACCCAAAGCTCTGTCCAACCTGGCCTTGAACACTGCCAGAGCATTCACAGATTCCTTGGGCAACCCGTTCCAGTGCCTCACCACCCTCACTGTAAAGAACTTCTTCCTTCTACCTAATCTAAACTTCCTTGTTTAAGCTTGAACCCATTATCTCTTGCCCTCTCACTACAGTCCCTTCTACCACAGCCTTCTTCTTCCTCCTCCCTCCACAAGCACATTAAACTGCACTCTCTCGCCCAGGACCTCTCGCTGTAGCTCTGCATTTCCCCGCTCACCCCGGCGTGCAAGGCCGCCAAACCCCGCCCTCATTGCCCTCAGACTTTCTCATGCACCTTCTCCTACC
>NW_009924169.1:16623-37428 GCF_000696875.1 Nestor notabilis | reverse complement strand
CCCGCTGCCCCAGGGTCCGGATCCTCCACAGTCCCCTCCGCGGGAGCCGGCGCTGTGCTGCCGCGGGCTGTCAGGCCGCGAACGGGGCTTGGCTCTCCCTCACCCGCTGCCCCAGGGTCCGGATCCTCCACAGTCCCCTCCGCGGGAGCCGGCGCTGTGCTGCCGCGGGCTGTCAGGCCGCGAACGGGGCTTGGCTCTCCCTCAGGGAGGGGTACAGGGTTTCCAAGAAAGCGGTGCAAGAAATTGCATGGCAATCAACTGTCACGTCAAACCCTTGGCATATGCAGGAGCAGTTATGAGACACTCCATATATCATCTCTGATCCACTGCCACCTTTTGATGTTCTGTTTCACATAAATTTTAGAGGGAGTGTGAATCAAGCTCCTACATGTCCTAGCAAGCCTAGGACTTATTTTCCTTCACAGTTTGGGCCTTCTCTTTATTGACATTAAAATGCGTTTATAGCCTAGCCTAGCTCAAGGTCTGTGGATGCCCAGGCTGTAAGGATGTGCTGCGGTGCAAAGCACTCCTTAACTGCTTCTAAATAGCAGTGGGATATAACTGGGGCTTTCACCCCACTTCTTTTGGATGCTCTTTCCATGTCTTTTGCCAGATAACTGAAAAGCTGTTGTTCTGTTCTCCATTTCTTATAAAGGATCTAACTTTATAGCCCCTTGTAGACAAGAGGGAAGGGGAAATGATACTGGAAAGATAAATGTTTATGCAGCACTTTGAAGACTATTGTTGCTTCGTAAATGAACTACATAGGCACTGGAACAGTACAAATGTCAAAGATGGGAGTAGGTCATGAATCTCTTACGGTCTGCCTGGGCTTTGTGTCTCTTCTGCATTGGCTGGGAGACTGTGCAGCCTTGTTTCACTTTCCTAAATAACTTGAGAAATTCAGCTTTTTCTTACTGACTTTTGAGAGACTTGTTTACCCTTAGCCTTTGTCATTAGCAAATGTAATGGACCTTATTTAGAACAGCTGATTTTTTTTCCTTCGGTCGCTCCTACTTCTTCTTTAGGCCTCATGGAGCAAATTCTTTTCGTGTCTATGCAATTTTAGAAAATTAACTAGTAATTAGTTCATGATTAGCTAATTTTCATCCCTATTGCTTCCAACCCCTCACCAAAACCTATGGTAAAATATACTATTCAGACTCTATGATGAAGTCCTCAAAATTCAGAAAAGAATGGTGCCTGTGCAACCTTAGTTACCCTTCCTATGCATATATATCATGATACAGTTTTTAATTATATGCTCATGTGCTATTTTTTCCACCAGATTCTCCCTACGTACATGACAGATGGATGTAACTCCCTCGGTGAGCACTATTTGATATTTTGTTTTTATTCTGGTCTCATAAACCACATCCTTGACACAGTCCTCTGTGCCCTGAAACCATGGGTACAATAAAGATTTTCTTGCAGGGATGTTTGCCAGAATCTTTTCCTAGCACCGGTGAAAAAATCTTTTGTCTCGCCTTATTCATCACAGCAGGTTAAGCTAGGTTAGAAGATGTTAGCATAGTTTGAGTTACAGTAAGCAACTAAACCCTAGCTATTTTAATGTGAAATTTAGAGAGAAGACTACAAAAATATGCATGTGGAATTTTGTAATTTCTGTAATGTTTTGGCTTTTTCTGTAACTTTTCCTTCAATTTTCTGCAGAATGCTATCACTACACTAAGCAGATGTAAAGATCAGCTGTGTGCTGAAAGCACAGGGAGAAAGAAGAGCACTGATACATATGCGTAGTGGTGTCTTACATACGAAGCATGGCACCATTTTCTTCTTGAATTATATTTTTCTTACCCTTTCATTTTCCTATGTAATATTCAAGTTACAGAAACATAACAGCATGTTACTGCTGTATTAGCATTTCTCTGCTTCTTTATTTGTGCTTTTTTGCTGGGTATAGCCTATCTAAAAATCATCTTGTTAAAACATGGTAGTGGCTTCATAAGCCAGCTGCAAACAATGTCACCATTTGTGATTTCGGTTGCTGCTCATTCCACATACCCGTTGCAATAGCGCAGCTTTAGGCACTCGCCTGGTTTCATCCAGGCTTTTATACGTGCACGGCTGCACATGGTGTTCCTTTCAGCAGCATTCAGGATCACTGTGGGGAAGCTGAATAGTGGTATTACAGTATTTGCAGATATTTTTTCCCCTAGAAATGTGTAAGCAATGGCTTTAATGCTAACACAGGGATTGTACATAACGAGGTCTCCCTCAACACCTTTATCCATGAGACGTGAGCTGTGCAAGGCCATGTGATGGTAGTGGCTTGGTTGCATCTAGACTGTCCTGTGCTGCAAATACATAAACCATCATAGGCCTTGTGGGGGAAAATGGGGCAAATTGAGGCAGAAACCAATTGTATCATTCATTCTGAATGAGGACAGCATGTTCATGAGACCATGAGAACTGTTGTGCGGTATCAGATCAAGGGGCCATCTATCCAGTAGCTTGTAAATTGTATATCCTCCCCTTCCAAGGCCCCAGAAGATAGCAAGATTTTCTGGTCAGTGACGTTCTTGCCTTGGGTGAACCTGTTTTCAGCAGCTTGTAAAGGGATCCCAGTGCCTGTGGACCCATTTTGGTTTTCCCATCCTGACCCATCTCCGGATAGGCCACCACTGAGCAGCCTCCCCACATGCTTAACATGTTCAGAGTGGTCACAGAAATTCTATTAGAGATGCTCAGCTTAATGTCCCCTGTAAATCTGTATTTTCTGCATTTGTAACCCTTTAACTTTCTCCTGCTTTCTTGCTTCCGCTTCCATGTTCCCTTGCCTCAGTGGTTTTATTTGATTGGTTGGCTTTTTTAGGGAAGAGCTGACACCTGTCTCTGAAATGGAAAACCGCATAGGAAGAGCAGCCATAAACACAGGCCTAGGAGTAGCAGCAGAGGGCTAGCATGTATGATACAGCTCCCATTTTTCTACCTGTATATGCAGCTTGAGGACTTCCTGTGGTCTTCTACGCATTTAGTAACCCTCTGGTAGTTGTTATCGCTGGCTGTAGGTGAATACTAGGGGAAAGCTGAGAGTAGGAGCAGCACCTGTTTTATTCCCACAGGGATTGTTCCAGCCACTGACTCATCTCAGGAAATGTCTAAGCCTGACACAGTTTTCCTGCTTTGTAACCCTTGACAGAACTTTCTTTCTTCCGCAATACCACAATGTCTTCTGGCAGTTGGTTCCACAGGGTGGCTCCTTGCTGTGTAAAGAGGCATCTTCTTTTGCTTAATTTAAGCATGTGTCCTACTAAGACCTATTACATTTATCTAGGGGTGGGATACTAAGTCCACTTGCAGTTGTAGAGTCATAGGGTTCTTCATTCCTTAAGGTAAAAAGCAGTGGAGGAAAGAATAGCAGATCCAAGTCTCCAAGTCTCCTTTTAAAATGGGAGGAGACAAGTAGGTGATGCAGGAGTAGTGAGATTACGCTAATGGGAGACAATGCCATCTGCTGCATCTTGGAGGTTCACAATGAAATTTTCCTAGAAAAAGTGCCAGTATTCAGGAGATGTAAATCACAAGTCATTCCAAGACCAGGAGGCCTGGTTTGAAAGCGTCCTCCGAGTGTCCTATTGAAATGAGGTATATACTGGCACATTTTCTGATTTGTTTTCCTGAGTGTATTTTTCTGCACAGCAAAATGCCTTATGTACCTTAAAAACAAACAACCAAATTATGCTGCAAAGTGCCTAATTCACTTTGCTCTGTCTCCATATTTGAGTGAGAAAGTACACAACAGTTTTAGCTTTCTTTTTCTGTTTTTGCTCTTCTTCAGATTGACTAAATTTCTTGTGACTGTTGGCTGCTTATCAGCTCTTTCATCATAGCTTTTGTTTTGTGCCCCCTGGAGAAGATCAGCAGACCATTTGCTGCTCCCATCTGTATTCTACACAGGTTTTCTCTATATAGTCAGGTATATCCATAGATACGTGTTTTAGGACAATAAGCGCTATGTTATTGCTGGCTCTCAAATAAGTTCTTGATATCAGGCTCATCATCTATTCATTTTGCAAATAAATGTATTTTGACTTACTCAGTAATTTATCACAGTAAAGACAATATGTGATGATAAAGTAGAAATATGCTGAGGACAGATAAAAAAGACTGAAAATATTAGTTGCATTTGGGTGAAATTCACACTGAGAGGGAAACAGCAGCAAAAAACCCTTTGAGAACGAAGTGTAGGAGAACTTTTTTTATTTTTTAGTCTTTCTCTATTAAAGAAATGTCTTTCCCCATTAAAGAGTTTACAGGAAATTTCATTTAACACTGGTTTTGCTCACAGCTTTGCCAGACTTCATTGTCTTCATCTAACATTCTGTGTTGCTTGCCCATTGATTGTTTTGTCATTGAAAAAAGTCAGCTGAGATGTCTTAGCTGGTTTTGAGGATAAATTTTGTGCAATATGACAATATTTTGCTCATTCTGGTGATCTTTTATTTGAAATGCAGCAACATGCCCTATTCTGCAACAGATAATTGAAATCTGGCAGGCAATTGTTTTGGTAGCAGAGAGATGGACTGTCTTTTCGCTGTAAAAATTCACTTAAACCTGGCAACATTTTAGTGCTTTAGAAAAGACTGTGCTTTACATTGCTTTTGGAGACTTGCTATAACCTTAATAGGTGAAGTCTCTGAAGTTTCCTTACTGAGCATGCTATAATATTTTTTTTATTTTTTTTTTTTTTTCATCTTTTGGTACTGAGAGCTGGTCAGGGACATAGAAAATGGGATTAACTAAATGTTAATTATGAACAACACATACAAAAACAACTGAAGTAATGAGTGAAAGCAGGTACTGGCTGGATAAAGAAGCTGCAATGAAGAAGCCTCTGGGAGCACGGGTAATTAGGGTTGCAGGAGCAGACTCGGGAAAGAGCAGGGTTGTGAGACAGGGCCTGGCATTTGTTTGCTGAAGAGATGAAGGACAGGGATTTGCAGCATAATATGGGGAGGTGGTTGCTTGGCAACCATAATTCGGTCCCCTTATGATACATGTGTGATCACACATTGTTTTTATGCAGTATTTCTGGCTCAAGCCTTGTGCAGGATGGACCTGCTCTAGGGATGTACTAGGGCTGTGCAGGAGAGATGAGTGATGCCTGTGTGACTCCTGCATCATTTATTGCTGGAGCTGGGAAGTCATTAATGAAGGAAGCAAGGGAGGGTAAAAGAAGGTCATGTGAGTGAAATAATACACTGTTGCACTGGACTTTTCCTATATGGTGCTAATATAACCACTTGAACAAGTTCTGTGATCTTTGTATGTGGAACCTCTAATAGTTTCTTATTATCTAATTTTCGATGACCACCTTTAGAGTCCTAAATCCAATTTGCTCAGCAGTCACACCTGTGAAATACTGTTAAATACTTTTTATCTACATCTATGATGCCTCAGACAGGACATCTAAAATCAGTGAACACCTCTGCCTTTAATTTTTCTGTGCCTCCATGCGCTGTATTTTAGAGAGCAGTAGTACCTTTTCTCTGCCACTGGATTTTTGTGAAGCTAAGTTAATTTGCATTTGTGCAGTGCTTAGATATTGAAGTGATGAGCATCACTGAGAAGCCCTGGAGGAGATTAATTATTCTGCCATCATAACACAATTGAATAATGGTCAGTAAACAAAGCATGGGCCACACAGTGAGTTATGAGGTGAATGCAAAATATTGATTAGCTGTTTGGTAAATGAAGCAGTGGTCCTATGCAAAACAGTGATTAAAGACTGTGTCAAAATACATAGATACTAAATGCTATTATCACCCTTGTACAGGAGAGATTTCCAAGAAGGGAATTAAACAATGTGTTGGTGCCCCATGTGCCTTTTTCTGTCTCTAGGGTAGGATTTGTTGTTCAGATAGTATGGCGTTTCAGGTTTGCGTTGAGTACCTTGATGGTTATATTCCTGTTTTAAATACATAGGGTTCGTGAGTGTACTTTGTGCTGAGTAGAAGGTGATGGAGTTTTTGGACATTCTTTGTCTCTTGTGGGAATTTGTTCCACCATATGCCCCACATCATCACTGCCTCCAAGCAGTACAGTTGGGTACACTAAAAGTAAATAGTGCTGAGATAGATATCTAATTGGTGCTATGAAAGATAGTGTCAATGCATTAGCAGCTTGTGTCTGATTAGAGGTGAGGTAAACATCTTAATGCTATTGTTTGAAAAAAAAGGGTGTTACAGTGAAAGTTCGTACAGGTAGGGAGCTAGTGGCTTAGTAACTCACAACAAAAATTGTTCAAAGTGAATAAAGAATTGTTTACTTTTGTATAGACCTTTTATTTTGATTATTGATATACACAAGGTGGCTTTTTGGTAGTGTCTGCTTGTGGGTGCAGTAGGTATGGAGGTCAATAGGAATCTACTTTTTGGATCACACAAAATTTCTCCCCATATTTGTTGGTTCAGCTCTGAACTTACAAAAGCCCATGTACCACCTGAGTTCCAGCTCCATGATATGGCTGATAGTTCTGTTGACTGGCGTACATCTGTTCTGTCCCTTTCAGCCTTTTCCTATTTTTATACGCAGCTCTGCAAAGCCTGTGTGCTGCAGTCTCACGCTATGAAGTGTTCCCTCAGTTTTTGTCCTGTAGACCTTTGCATTTGCCACATGAAGGTGGTAAAAAAATCCAGTGCTACCAGCAGCCAATGCTATTTGTGCTTTTTGCTTTACATAGCTGTTTCTTTTTTCATCTCTGGAGTTTGAATGTAATCACTGTGTCCAGAAGGAATGAATCTTTTCCAGTAAATCTTCAGACAAGAAGTAAAAAGGAATCTTATTAAACCACAGAACTTGAAAAGACTGTGAGCTATTATTCATATGAGCTAATTCAACAGCCAGTTAAAGCAGTAACTCACTTTTATCTTTTCTAGGGCTGAAAAATTCTTGTCTGACTTCTGATTTCCTATTCAGTCAAATGCTATTAGATTCAAGTCATGTAAGGGCTATAAGTTTAGCTAGAAAATAATAGTAATAAAAAAAAAAAAAACAAAATAAAAGCTGCCTGCCTTTTTTGAGGGCTCCATGGTACATAGCTGTTGTAATAACCAAACATGGAAAATCACATTAGATTAAAACTTCCGTTTCAGCAGCTGAATGGGACTGGCCAGGAATGCATTTTTTTACTGTTTTTTAAACTTAAGTTCAGATTGTTCAAACGTTCTTTGAAGTGTGGGGATTTGGAGTGGACTTATTACCAGGGAAGCTGGTAGATAGAGAAGTCTGGATGGGTCATAGTGTTGGTAACCTACAGGTTACAGCTTCACTCAGCACATGAAAGCTGTTGTTACCTGAAGGGTGAAAAGGAGAGATGATTAAGGGAAGTTCCTGGAGAACAAATGAGGTTGTAAACTGAAGAGTGGTGTACTCCCTTTCTAGGGAAGATTCAAGTAGGAATCTACACTGGCAGATGAATATGTACAGCTGTTGGTAGCCACAGCTGTATTCTGTGGACTACTGTAGGGTATCAGCTTCCAAAGGCTGGTGGCTTTTACAGCTATGTCGGTTTTAGAATTAGAAATACTTCATTACCCAAAACTTCTGAATTTAGAATACCACTTTTTATGATGGCTTGCAGTAGAAAATCCAGTTGCTAACCCAAACCTTTCTGCTGTCCTTGGCATTCTAACACATCTCTAAGTGTAAGTAGAGAAGTTGTGACTCAAGTTCACAAACCAAGAAAACTAAGACTGTCATCTCCTTTTGAAGCTGTTCCATATTGCAGTGTATATGTGACATGAGATAATGCAATGCAAGTAGGATACTACAGATTTAACAATATGACTTTGAGGATGAAAACTTTAAATTCTTGGATTTATAGACTGAATAGTTAGGCAAGAATCACATTTCATTATTTTAAGATACGATCTTCCGAAATTGCTTGTTAGATGCCTGGTTAGCAGTGAAATTGTGGCAACAGGACTACTGAGACAGAAAACTTTGGTCTCCTTTGACTGAAATCCTTGCTCCACTGACATTTCTACCTTTTTAGATGGACAAGAAAGAATAGTAAATCCTAAATTCTCTTTTTTTCATGTATTGAACGCACAGTTACTCTTACATTCTAACAACTATTAGGCAAAATTACTCATATTTTCCTAAAAGTATCCAACAAGAAAGGTACCTAATCTTCACCTGAAGGCACTGAGAGGTGGAAAAATCCACTAATCTTTGTGAAAAATGATGTCTAGTTTTAAATTTTACTTTCTCTGCCTTCTGAGTCCATCTTGTTTTGTTTGTGTCTTTGGTTTAGTTTGCAGTGTCTTCTCAGTCCTTTTACTGAAATGCCAAGATCTTTTGGCCCCTGAAGTTCCTTGCTTAGGCCTAAGCTTTATGCCTTTTCTTTTTGCATTTCTATCCTTCTTTTTTAGCATCTTAAGGGTAGTAAACAGGCACATATTATTCTAAAATGATCTCATCAACAGGCAAAACCTGCCTTTCTGCTTTAGCTCATTTTTTTAAATGTGTTCAAAACCGTATTAGCTTTTCTTGATATAATATAGCTGCTGAAGAGTTTATGCCACTTCTCCACTTCTCCACAGATCCCTTCCAGACTCTGCTTTCCAGGTTGTCGTTCTCTGACTGCCTATTTCTGGATATATACCTTTGTATTGGAACATACTAAAATTCGAATTTGTATCATTTGCAAAATAGAACAAATTTATTTTTCCACATCTTCATTGCTATAGTAATGATTTAAAGTTAACTTATAGAAGAAACAAACCATGTATTCTTTTACATCTGATTTTTAACAGTGTTGTTTCATCAAGTATCAGATCCTGTAAATGACATGTCTCATAAGTAGCTTTATATTGATACATAGGTAAGCATAAGATGCCTGGAGTTAATGAGAAACACTGCCTGACTTGACTAGGACAAGCAGTAGACTCCTCAGTAGGCCACTCCATGAGCATGAAAATGCTTGAATGTGAAGATGTTTGCAAAGAACTGGGGCATAGTGTCATCCTGCTAAGTACTATGTTTAATTCTGTGAACAGTTTCATTAATTAGACCTTATGAAGATGCAGTAAATGCTCCAATCAATAGAGTGTCATCAGTTCATAAATTTTTAAGTCTGAAAAGGGCTATTGCTTTCTCTGAGTCATTCTGCAAATAATTATTTATGAAGTCACAATTTTTATCAGTATTTTCATGTCTACTATCATCATCATAATTTAATAGTCCCATTTAGATTACTGACAAATGCTGCTTCACATCTGATTTAAAGTGGATCATTTTTTGGAAATGTGTCTAGAAAGTACCTCTTTGGATAAGGATGCTGTGCTTGCTGTTGTTTTCTTCAGTCTTTCTGGTTAATCAGCCTTTAGACATTTAATGTGGTCACATTTATTTAAGGAATTTCCTAAAATCAAAACATCAAATTAGTTCAAGTATAAGTATGTTACAGAAATCTGTTATATGAATACAACAAGTTTATATCCCTCATGAGCTTTTTCATGATATTGCTTAAGTTCTAATTCCTAAGGCTAAGTAAATACAAATTTTTTTTTTAATGAGATTCCTAGGTATTAATATGGATCAATGAAGTATTCCCATATTGCCAGAACAGTTCCGATTCCAGTCATTGGGTTTTACTTGCAATCCTTCCTCTGGCAATAGATTTTAGAAATGGAAGAAATTCAATTGTCTGAAAAGATGATAAGAATCCTCAGCAGCAAAAAGAATGCAGCATCCATCACTTCTGAGAAACCATGTATCTCTATAGCGAAAAAGAAATAATTTTGAAAGTAAATAAGACACATTCTGGATAGCTCAAATTTTCAATTCAGTAATGAATTTAGATTGGCATTATTAAACATCAATTATGGCAACAGTGATTCTGAAGTGAGACTTGTCAGCTAAAAGTTTGCAAAATTCAGTAGGTTTGAACTAATATACTACAGCACATGCTTTTTTTAATCTCAGTAGTCATCTATCTCATCATCATAGTAGTAGGATAATAGTTTTTCCCATGTCTATGGTGGTTCTAGGGCATAAGAATTTACTTTGCAAAGCCACAGGAGAAGCAAGGACTATAGCATAAAGTTTATTTTTTAACATAAAGGTAGCATAGTTATTTGAAAATTTCAGTTGTGGTGAAGAATGGAATTGCCATGACAGTAATACAGCAAGCAGTTTTTTCTTTTTCCTGGTGTATCAGGATTAACAGGATTTTATTCCAATGTTATGGTTATGGAAACTGAGGTCAGATGGTAATGTGACTTTTGAGAGGCCACAGCTTGACTAAGAAATTTGTTTTCTTTACTCAGGGGTTGGGGTACTCAACTACACCTTTGTATATTAAAAAGTCCTCTCATATAGTAACTGTATATTCCAGTTTACATGTTCCAGTCAATGGTAGGATGTCCACTGATGAACACATTCCTGATAGGAGTGCAGAAGATATCTGTTTTATCTGCACAGAAATGGAATGTTGTATCCAGTTCATATTAATATTTTAAAAACTGTTCAAAGATTTGAGAAAGCAAGAGAAAGACCTACCAAAATGATTCATGAGCTGAGAGGAATACCTCATCCCATGAGGAATAAGGAAACTAGCACATTAGTAAATTAAAAACAAGACTCAGAGGGGACCTCATTAAAATGTGTGAGCATATTCACAGTAAGAAAATTCTGAGTACTACAGAAGCAATGGCTGGAAGCTGTCACCAGCCAAATTCAAATTAGAAAATCTGTGCCCATTTTTGACAGAAAGAGTGATTAATCATTGAAATACACAATGAAGGGAAGAGATGGATTCCCCATCCCTTGTTTCCAAATTAAGATGGTACGTCATTCTGGAAGATGCATTTAATTCAAACACGAAGTCACTGAGGTCAGTAGGAAGATAATAGCCTGTGATAAGTAGATCAGATTACGTGATCACAAATGGTGTTTCTGGATTTAAGCACTATGATTCCATAAGATCATGTTTCTGCGAAGAGCTGGGTGAGCACCTAATGTTTTTTGTGTGGATCATAACTTGTAAAATGCGGGTTGGCCAGCCCCATCACTATTATTATTCAGGTGTGTCTAGAATAATGTCTTCATGATAATCCTGGCAAAATTAACTAGACCAATTCAATAACCAGAAAAGCTACTGGAAACTTTAATATATCTTGGATCTAAATGATAAAATTTTGTCTATCAACACAGTGTGAAAACTTCCATCGAATCAGATGTCCATGTAGCCCTTTAACTTGTTTCTGATACCAGCCAGGATGTTAACAGTGTAAGAAAAGAGCATGTACAGAGGGATGTAGCACAGTTCAGGTTGGAAGGTACCTCAGGAGGACTCTGGTCCAACCCACTGCCCACTGCAGGGCCAGACTAGGAGAAGAGACTAGGTTGCTCAGGGCTTCCTATATTATGGTGATCAGTGGCTTCCTATATTATGGTGATCAGTGGTCGAGAAGTTTCTTAAGCAGCACCTGGAATGCTGTGTTTAGTTTCCTGTTCCCCAGACTTGTCTAGTGCCATTTATGTGTCAACTGTCCTTAGTTTTGATGATAGAGTTCCATAATTGTATGTTGTACAAAAAGCCCTGCTCCAAATTACCTTAAACCTGCTCTTTACCCACATCTGATCCTGTGAGAAATAATGAATAATAATTTTCCTTCTCCCACTGTCCACATTTACTAAAGATCTGACATAGTCACCCTCTTTTACCCTGGTAATAAAATGCAAATATATTTTCATGTTCTTCCCACTTTAATGCAGGAGATTAAACTATGATGTTGATGACATTAAAAATGATGGAGCAAAGACACGTTGTTCCTAAAGGTCTTAGCTATAATGAGTTTTGGCTTCACTCAATAGAAGTCTTCTACAAAGCAGAGCCTATTCAAGACTAAGATGTGGAAAATCAATTTTCCATGGCTGCTTTGGCCTTGTGCAAGAGCTTAGTAGTTTTTATAGTGAACCAAGCCTTTTGTTTTATTATTTGTTCTGCTTATAAATTGTGAGGATTGAGCTACTAATTTACAAATGACAAACAAATCTCCTGTGATGGTTTAATCACCTAATCAATATCTTAAGTCAGAAGCTTTATTGTATTTTGTTGCATTTGTGTGATTTTGCACATTAACACCTGAGCAAGAAAGTGTAGTAAAATGTGTCATGAATTTATCAAATGCCAAAACCCATGACACAGCTTAAAACTATAATTTTTACAATGAAATGAAATTTGAATAATTGTCACGTTGTAAAACTGCAGCCCTGCAGAGGCTAATGGAAAACTACATTTCAATACAGTTCCTGAGGGCTGCTCCCGATGCATTAATTAGGAAAATTACCGCTAGCTTTGTTGGGATGAGATTGGGTCCAATTTCTTGGAATAACAATCTGATTCTGTTATGCACACTCATGTGCCATAAATCCTCTGCACGTTAGGGTGCCAACTTTCAAGCTGAAGTATTGTACACCATGAATAAGCTTCAGCTCAGTCCTGCAGGCTGCAGATATTAGCACAAAGAGGCAAGGTATGAGCAGAGAGTGTGTATTATTTGCCTAGTATGGGTGAAGCTGGGTTTCTGTGCTCTGCAGAAGAGCTGGAAGCACAGCCCCAGTGGGAGTCCATGAGCGAGCATTAACAGGCAACCTGCGAGGAGCAGAGACCTGGCTACACTGCAGTTCCTTTGCTGCAGTTGATGAGCACAGTTGCCAGCTCTCAGGGCTTGATTTGATCCCCACTAGGATGTGGAAGCAGCAACCTCCTTGGCCAGAGCTTGCAGAGCTGATCTCTGAAGAGTTCTGGCTTACCAGGATTTTGGTAACAGCATCCCTAAAAGCTAGCTGCTGAACATTCTGAGGTGGATGCTATACTTTCTCGGCAAGCAGCTCCACTGGTTTCTCAGCAGAGTTTTTTAAAGTCATCTGTTGACTGCTGGAATGACTTAATTATGAAGTCATATATGATGGTTCCAACCAGCTGCAGTTAGCAGACATATTTCCATAGGTTTACTCTGCATTTATAGCAAAGACCACAGGTTTACGCTGGTATTTTACTTTTAGGTTAGAACATTGTGATACTGTGAACTACTTATAGTAGTTTCTGAAACTGAAAGCTTTTTATTACTGACTCCAGTCAGCTTTTCTGAAAGCTTCACTCAAGTTTTGGAAGCTCTGAGGTTCATGCCTGAAGGTCTTTGCTTCAAAACAAATCCAAATGAAGTTCAGTGCTTCCCCCTGGGTATCACTTTGAAAATTGGAGTTCATTTAAAGCCTCCTGCAGATACTTTGGAAACTGTAGCGTGAAAGCCATAGGAGTGACATGCATCTAAGTAATGGCAGGAGGAGCAATCCAGGATCCTCATAGCCTTGGGTGGGGGTATTACACCATTCAGAAGAGTTAGAAGCAATCTGTATTTTTCAAAAGTAGGCATTCAGGTGCCAGTCCTCCCATTACTGCAATGGCGCTTTGATTCATTCTGTAGTGTATCTATCTCAGAGCAGCATTTGTATAAGGTAGAGAAATAGAGGAAAAAAGAATACTGTTTAAGGCTGAAAATATCTGCTTTTACACTTTTATATCCCTAGATCTGTGTTGCATCATTCTTTTCATGTGATAAAAACAGATTACGTCTTTATATACACATATAACATTAACAGTGAAGGAAAATACAAATGTTTGTTCAGTTAGTGTTTTGTCCGAGATGGTTTTGAATTTAGGGTAGAAGACCATGATATGTGTTTATACAATCATTTTCTAGTTTTTTTCTCTCTGAGATTGTCAGTAAATGTGTTCATCCCATTCATATAGCAATGACTGCTGCAGTGCTGTCAGAGATTGCAGAAGTAATTGTGGGCCTGTTACCATGGTGTGCCCTGCTTCAGCTGCTGGAGTAATAAGCACAGTTCAAGCAAACTATTATGTAAATGTCCTTGAAGAAATGTGAAGTGGTGAAAACATCAACAGCTGGAAGGACAGGACCCACTTATTAAGAAAATAAGGTCAACTAATCCATTTTGCTCCCCAAGGAGAAAGAAAAATTACTTCAGGGTAGTTTCACATAAGGAACCAAAGTTTGATAATGGGACCTTCATTTTAGCAGACCCAGGTGTAAAAAAAAGGTAAAGACCAGAAATTGAAAGATTATTTCAGCGTCTAAGTATGGTTTACATTTTTAGCCATGGAGGTTATCAGTCATCTCTGTTATTTCTCAAAGGTTGTGATGGTTTTACTGCCACCGGCATTTTTACAAATCAGTGTTTTCTTAGATATATATTCTTATCCAAAGAGAAATGAAATCAGGAAACATCTATAGTTGCAAAAAAGACTGTGTTACTGTATCCCAGTGCTCTCAGCTTGCTTGGCAATTGCTAAATCACTCACAGTTTTTGACTACAAAAGGTGCAATGGCATTATGTGTATTGGCTTGCTTTAAACACTGTCATGACATGGGCATGGATACTTTGCTTAGATAAAACCAGTCACATAGAGAAGGACATTTATGTGTGCTGCTTGGGTCCACAATAATTGTTGTCTTTCTCTGTCCTTTTATCTATCTGATTGTCCACCAGTGACACCTGGCTCTGAGGTCACTACAGCCCCAGTCTGGGTGGCAGGGGAGAAGGACAAGGTGATCCCAGTGTGTACTGGGAGACCTCCTTCTCTTCATACTGCAAGGTCAAGGAGTCTCACAACTCTGCAGTCCTCAGCTCCCCACAGCAGATCTCTGCCTAGTGTGTTGGGACTGTGATTTGGATAGCCCAGTGCTGGGACAGAAGTCAGGAGATGAAGATACGAAGTTCTGTAACATCCTCTCTTCCTCCTTGACCAGTCCATACCTATGAGGGTTCTGTGTTATGGCTTAAATTTGAGAGAAACCCTTGTGCTGTTCTGTGCTTCATAGTCAATAGCATAAATGTGTCTTTTAAGACACTGAGGTATATATAAAACTAACTATCTGAATCTACTTCAGTGAACTTTTGGTGAGTGCTGTTGAAGCATATGGTGTCCTGTCTGGGAGATAGACCTGCAAAGTGTGCATCAAAATTTCCCTTTTGAAAGGAACAAAAGAAAGATTTACTTTGCTGCTGCTTCTTCCGCTTCTTCTTCTCCTTCTTCTTCGTCTTCTTCTCCTTCTTCTCAGTTTAAAAAGCAGGCTGAAAAGCTATAATGTGTCAGCTCTGTTTCTATTGTCCAAATTGGGAGAATAATGACTCAGAAACCCTAAGAGTCCTCGATTTTTTTTTTTTTCTGCAAGACATATGCTATTAAAAATGTATTATTGTATTCCAGGTTACACTGCAAGTTCTAGCAAAGAGCAGGACATTTGTTTATTTAAGCGTACTTATTTGGCATGCTGAAAGACCATACTTGGCAATTTTTACTTTCAATATAGCAATTAAAACATTACATTTTCCAGATAGATATAAAGCAAATATTTCTGCTCAATGAGAATGAGAAACACTGAAATAATTACCTAGGAAAGTTGGTGAGTTGCCATCCTTGGAGATTCTTGAAACTTTCTTGGACACAGCCTTGAGCAGTCTCATTAAACTGGAAGCTGACCCTGCTCTGGGAGGGCTGCCTGGATGACCTAAATTCCTTCAAACCTAAATTATTGTATAATTCTTTAATAAACTTGTAGAACAGAGATACTTCTTGTTTTGGAGTTACAGAATTATGACTTGGTTTTCTGCTAATAACTCTGCTTTGTGATTATTTTTTTTTAATGTCTGCATCCTAGAGTGCATAAATAAAGAAAAAGCCCTGTAGAGACTTATGTTGTTTTCCATCATTCAGTTTTGTGAGGAATAATCATAGCAGCCACGATAAAAAGAACTGCTCACTGGTGACCCCAACCCTGGCACAGCACATCATACATGTATGTCCGTACTGGGAAGCTCTATGAGAGGGACCATGTCATTCCTTACCTTGCTGAAATGTATCCCTGCTGGTTGGATCGACATCAGCCACCCAAAGCATTTTCTGCTTTCTTCTGCTCAGATACCCCCTTCAATTCTAGTTACTAATAAACATTTTAGTTACAAAGTGCAATACTACACACCAAACGTAGGGGCATACTTTTTTCCACATACAGGAGAAATGGTAGGATTTCAATGCCCATGTGTTCGACCTTCAGCTAAAAAGATAACATAATAATAGTGATTGAATGTTCAGCATATTTAAATTAGTGACAGCAATGAGAGATGTGCATTAGTCCACAACTGGCTTCCTGGTACCCAGCAGAATATTCTTCCCTTACAAGTTCTCTTTCCTCTGACATGATTGCTTTCCCTTTCTGTTCTGTGAGGACTCACCTCCAGACCTGCTGGGTTTAGAATTAGTACCATTAGTCTATTATTTTTCCTTTCAGAAATGATGGCCTCTTTAGAACAGGCCCCTTTTGTAGAAATTTTGAAGGTTTTCTGTGGCTTTCACTGAAGCTTGACAATTACTAAGCTATCAGTAAATTAGCCCTGTTGCTCTTCAAGTCATTGTGCCATTCTCAGTATTTTGCCTTCCCTCCAAGGTCTTTCAGGAATGACTTCTCTTGCTCCCATCCCCCTAGACCCTCTGTTCAAACCCCTTTAGCCATACTAAGTGCTCTTCATTACTATAAACATAAGGACATTTTCAGTGCAATTCCTCATGCACACATAAGGATGTCTCCTCTCACTTGTGAGACCGTTGTGACAGGAGATCTTTTGCTGTAAGTCATAAAGTGCAATGTAAATATACATTGT
This sequence comes from Nestor notabilis, assembly GCF_000696875.1. Taxonomy (NCBI): domain Eukaryota; kingdom Metazoa; phylum Chordata; class Aves; order Psittaciformes; family Psittacidae; genus Nestor; species Nestor notabilis. The sequence continues at coordinate 20,706 of NW_009924169.1, read as the reverse complement.
TACGTGGGGTTTAATAGCAATAAACTGATAACTACAAAATAAACCCCTTTTGGCAATGCAGGGATTGAGTGAAAGCTGAGTTGTGAGTATAGCATCAGTATCAAATCCTTGTCAGATAGTTTGTAGCTCATCATGTGATCTGGCTGGTTTTAGCTTGGTTTCTGCTGCACTTTCCTGTTTATTAAATCTTTTTTCTATTCTGCTTGTGTTCTTAGTAGTTTTCATTATTTTACAGCATAATGCCCCTTATTCCATTTTGGGAACTTCTTCACTGTGAAATCCATGAAAATGGATTTCAAGATTACTTTCAAGCTTCTTTTGAAACATTTTCAAGGGTTTACTAGTACTTCTGATTTTATGTTTTCTTTTTTTCCCCATTTGATGTCAATAACATTACAATTTCAGATGGTTCATCTCTTTACAGGTTCAACCTCCATCTGTGTTCAGTTTTTCTCTTAATGTTGCAATGGGATCCTGATTTTCATAGTATCGTACAACAGCCCAGGTTGTTCTGCCTTTTTTATTTCCCTTTGTAGAGGATGGGCTGTTCTTGTGCTTCCAGGAGGTTGTTCTTGAATAATTTTGCAGAATGTGAACATGTAGAGCTGCTAGAAAGTAGGAGGTCAAACCCTGATTTAGCCCCTTATTCGTTATTCTTCAACTGAAGACCACTGTCCTTGAAATATAGTCAAAAAATGGCTCTGTAGAAGGGTACGGCAAGTTAGCCTTCATATATATTTGTGTAGAGCAATGAGTGAAGTTAAACTTTTATAGCTAAGTTGGAAAAAGGAGGAAAAATGCTTAGTTTTTCCAAACCAACATGGAAAACTTCTGATTTGTAGGTTCTTCTTTGGTTTTCATTGGGCTTTTGTCAAGGAGAGAGGTAATAGCTAATAGCTATCTCTAGGGGATGTGGAGAAATGTATATAGCCATGATTGTCAGGAAGCTGCAGCTTACAGTTGTAGCTTTACTACAGGATCTGTTGAAGTCTTGATCCATTGATTTCTTTTTTTCTATGTTGGATTCATTTTTGATGATAAAATGGGATAAACAAAACTTCACAGAAATGTTGTGAACATTAATTAGGGACTGTTGACTAAACACTGGCTGCTTACCATGTGGACTGATAAATAGACATGCAGTTTTTCACATTAACAGCAGAAATAAATGAATGTCCCAGAGGAGAAGCCTATGGTAATTTTCAAATATCGGTAAACAGGAATTATGGATTACCAGAAAATCTTGAGTGCATTTCCCCAGGACTGTTAATAACAAAGCAGAGGCTTTATCTGGAGAGAAAATATTTACAACAGTTTAATTTTCTATTTTAAAATCAATAACTCTTGCTACTGAGTGTGGATTGTGAGATGTTATTCAGGTCATTTATTCATTATTCCTGATGGAGCAAGAGAAGGCAGATACAAAAATAGTAGTCTTCATAATAGCCAATACGAATTTTTCCAACAAACCTATCAGGCGGGAATGGATTTTGTAGAAAATTCTTTTTCAGCATTTCCAGAGAACCAATTCCCTACTCAAGGTGGAGCGGGGGGGAATACATGAGTGGTTTAATTTTACTATAAAAATAAAGTTATCTCACTTAGAACAAAAACAACCTTAAACAGTTTATTTGGAAAGTTTGATTGGTTCAGTAGCATTTGATTTCATACGGGGAAGGTGCCTGTGAAATGAGGGAAGATATTTCTCTTTATGCAATTTGCAGTAACATTTTTATGGTTTACGTGTTCCCATTGAAGATGGTGACTCTTTGTTAAAATACAGTGTGGTAGGCTATAATCCTTTTGTCCTGTAAGGCATTTTTGTGCCTTTTCTGTAGACTGTCTTCTGCTTCAGAAGAATTTATACCGAACTGTCACATGAAGTCCAATTTTGTGCCTGTGCTGGGTGCAAGGTGCATCTTGTAACCATTGGTGCATCACTGGAACATTGCCACAGCATGACCACATGGTTTTTTATTTAGGCATGTGCTTGAGAAGCATCCCTGTTTGGAGGGACAGGACATTTCATTATTTAGATCACATGCATCAGATCAGTGAATGCTCCTGTCACTCTGCTAAATCAACTAATTATGTTGCCAGCTGTAGTCTAAACTGGCATCCTCCATGAGCCACATTAGAAAGGAAAAGGACATTGTTAGGAATTCCTTCAAAAATTAAGTTTTTGAGAGCTGACAATAATTAATTTGATTATTACATAAAAAACTATGTTTTCAACTGCAGAGTGTTTAGATAAGAGTGTTGCACAGAGCAATCTTTGGATAACTTCCTCTAGTGTCTCCCTGAGTTCTACAGAATCCCAGGAAAAAGGAAATAATCTCTATAATTAAAATATATTGTCTTACTTTTAATGGTCTTTTAAGTCTCAACTCTACATTAAAAACAAAACTGAACAGCACAGTAGTGAATAAATCTTATTAGAAGTAATCCATATTCCTCTGCGTCCTTTTTGTGAGATAATCTTGTCACCCTTTCTCCTAATTTTTAACATGTCAACTTCTTGTTAATAGGATCCATTTCCTAAATAATTTTATATTGTCTGTCCCATCTGTGCTGTGCTGTCCTCAGTACTTCATGACAGAAAACATATTTCATGATAGCAGCTCAAGTGGGAGACTGCTATGAAAACATTAGAGAAAATTTCTATTTGCAGTTGTATTGGAAATTACAATAAAAATTACTTTCAGAAATTGCCTGTAGAATACTTTGCAGTTGCACTTCTGTATACAATAAGGGTTGATTGGATTCATTGTAATGAATATTCAGTGCTTTGAAATCTGATTGCAAGGTGGCTCAGACACTTGCACCTGAGGGGCTCTAAGGCTCTCTGTTTCCCTTGATGCACTAGCTGACATGTCTACATTAGCCGGAGCTGCGGTCTCGAGGGAGCAAGGTCTGTATGGTGACATGCCATGAGACCCCATGTCCACACTGAGTGCATTTCAAGAGTCTTTAGATTAAATCTTACCTGGCTGTGAGCACTGCAATTACATTTCTGAGAACTGAGCAATAATAAATTTGATTCAGGTGCTTTTCTGCAGTATACATTCTTGTTCAGTTTCATTCAGTAAGAATTACATTCAAATTCATTTTAGTTTAAATTCAGAATCTCATCTCCAAACTCCCTCTGAGGTGAAAGCATAAGCGAGGTAGATCGAGGATATCAAGACATTTGCTATTAGAAGCACACTCCTGGGCTGAACCGAGGTAGGTATACCATCTGAGGTGTACTATCACTTCCAGAGAGCATGTTGTGCAGAGAAGGTACGCACTGTAGGGGTGGGTGTCATGCTGTAAGGGGTTTTGTTCCTCAGTAGTCCCGTATTGCCATCTTTGCTTTGGAGTAATTTCTCACTGCTGTCTACCCCTGCTGACCAGTCTGGTTCAGCCTCATCTTTATCAGAGCACAGAGAAGCCCTCACGGTGCAGATTTGCCCTGTTATGTAATTTTTCTGAGCTCTCCTGACTCCTGTCATAGGCTTCAGTTGCCCACAGCATTTTTTTACCAGGGGATGGATTGGGTAAAGTGCATTGCAGAAATGTCTGGAACTGGGCAAAGCTTGTTAGAGAGGGTACGGTACTGTATGAATTTATGTATTTCGCATACAGCCTGAGCTGCCTTCCACACTGCCAGATAATCCAGGAAAACAGCAACAGAAAATAGGTGTATTAGTATTAGTAAGACTCATCTGTACAGTATCTATGTCTCTTTTAATAACATTTTCTGAGTTTGCTAAATGTCAAGATGTCAAATCATATACAGTGAGGTTCACACTGCTGGCATATGTTGCTTGGCCAAGCCATCTGGGGTGACATTCCAATCCCAACAAGAATTTTGCACTTTGAACAGGGGGGGAAGAAAGTTAGTTTCTGGCATAGTATTTTCAATTTTCTGCTTATATTTTCATTTAGGCTAAATTAGAGAAAAGGAATGCAAACTACTATAGATCTCTTATGGTGATCTTCTTAACACATTTCACCTTTTCATGGGCTAAGCATGTTGAAAGGCAAAGTCAGGCTCTTCCTTATTTGCTCTACATTAAGAGAAGCTGGATGGCAATCCAC
>NW_009924169.1:0-16408 GCF_000696875.1 Nestor notabilis | reverse complement strand
AAAGAGTGTGTCCCCCATTCATGTGGAGTGGGGCTTTTCCTTCTCATTTAATCGATGATGCAGGTAGGCTGCTGTCTACCTTTTATCTTCATCTCAGACAGTGGGAAGCTGAGGCTTCTAGCTTCTTGAGGGCTTTAACATATCTGTGCAAGTAGTTTGTTGGGTTTTTTTGTTTATTCTTTCTGAGTTCAGTTTGAGTTGAAGAAATGGAAGAGTGTGGGAAGGAACATATAATTCAGGTCATCCCTAATTGATAACATTTCAGGGTGCTTTGTTTTTAAAGCAGGTCAAATAAATCAAACAGAACATTTCAGCAAAGGATTTAGTTTTTAGCTCTTTTTATCCCCCTTTTTAAATGCTGAAAAACACTTTTTTGGCAGAAGTCTAAAGGGTTCCTTTGAAAAAGGTTGAGCAAAATACATTTGGGAAGATAAAATTATTTATCAAATGAGTTCTTAATGTCCAAATAATTTTAGTGTCCTCCATAAAAATCTGCAATAGTTGTTTCTCTTTGCACCTATTTTAATTTCTTTGGTCTCTGGTCCCAGCTATGGAGATAGTTGGCAGCTGTTGTAATTGTTTAAGCCTTTGTTGAAGGTTGTCAAAACTACAGGCTTAAAATTAATTTAAAATGAATTAGTCACATTTGGCAAATATATCTTGTTCATCAGTTCACAACAATAGCATCTTAATGTATTTAGAATGAAGTAAGAGAGTAAGTTAGCAAAGACTAAAGTGGGATGTGAAGGACACTGAAAGTCTTCTGATAAGGCTACGTCTAAAGCTAATAGCTTTGGTCTAGCTCAAAATATTTGAATGTTTACCTTGATCTGCTCAGATCTGCTCCAGTAGGTAAACCCTAAAGAAAGTGTATTGGAAATAGCTCTGTAGGTGTAGCTGATAGAGGAGCATTAATGCTCTGAATCTTGCTAAGGGATAAGCAGGTGTAAAGGCTGGGAATTAAATAATTTGATATTATTGACACTCAGGTGATCCAGGCCAGAGACAGTCAGGCAACAAAAGCATTTTTCTGTTAGAAAATCAAGCGCTGAACGCTGATGTTTTCAAGCTCTGTGCTGCAGAGCCTTGGGGAATCCCTGTATTATTCTCAGGGTCTTAAAGTAAGTTGACAGTGGCCATACAGTCACACAGTCACGATTATGAAATGCTCACTGAAAAGTATCTTGGGCCCCACAAACTGAAAAGGTTAAATCCCTTGCTGAAGGAAACTTGGATGCCCCTCTGGTTAGGTGACAGCTCAGTGTAGTTCAGCTCCCCCTCAATTTCCACTTTGCTTGCAGTGGTTAATGGGAGAATGTAAAATTTGGTCCAAAATACAGCTAGGGAACTGTCCTATTCTGGTCTTCATTTGTAAAGCAAGGATAATAAACTGTATAAATTTTGGTCTTGTTTGCTTTGAAATGAAAGGTGAACATTATCTTTGGGTTCAGTGTGGGAGGGTCAGGCTTAATAACACTTCTGCTATTAGTCAGCAGCTACAGGACAGGTTGTCCTGAGGATTGCCCACCTGCCCAGTGAACAATAAAATACAAATCACTACCATTCTCTGAAGAGAACAACTTTCCACGACTTTGACCAAATAGCACTTTTTTTTGGTCATTTATTTTGACATTTTTGCTTTCTTTTGGGGGGCACAGTGGTGGCAAAAAAGAACAACAGTGCTGTAGTAGCTCTTAGTAGTTGTCCGCATATATTACTCCATTTGCTTTACGTATGAATGACTCTAATCACCTCTGGGATGGCTTCTTGATGCATATTTCTATTTTGCATCAGGAAGGGAAAAAAGTGTAAATAAAACTCACAAAGGTGGAGAAAGGGTTATTATTTGAACTAAATAATGGAGGAAGGAGCACTGTGGACAAGGAAGAAAAGAAAATATACACCAAGAGGAATATAAAATCAGAGATGATAACATGATAAAAGCATAAAACTTGTACATTTTATTATTCATCACTTACTGTTATGGAAATGTATGCGGTGGCTCCACTATGATGAATGCAGATCCTTGACCCATTCTTCTGACATTCACTATCAGCATGATTTTCATCAGCCCCACCTTTTTAGGTCATCTTCAAGTGCTTTTGTACTCTTATTTAAACTAAAAAAGCAAAAAGAAATAGCAGAGAGAAGAAAAGTATTCCTAGCGTAATGTAGCATCATGGTAGCTGTTACCAGAAAAGCATATATGCAGGAACTGAGATCTGCTGATGTGTGTCCATGTCTCCCCGTGATACAGTCAGAAGGCATGAAACTGATGCTATGTGTAATCAGTTTGTAATTAATTTCTTTGCTATATTGTCTCCCAGCTCCCTGGTCACATAGCTGCTTATACTTGGAGGGGTGTAGTGGAAAGGTAGCAGGTGAGCACTATCAGTTTCCATCTGCACAATTTTTCCAAATGTCTCTGTTAGAAGGGCAGACCTCCCTCCACTGCCTATTTCATGAAGTGTGAATATAGCCTCTGAACTCCAGGGGCGTTACCCAGAAGTAGGATTCATAGCCATGTTTTGTTTTGTTTTTTTTTCCTGAATTCAGGACTTTTGGGATCCTAAATGGTTTAAGCTTCTGCTTGATTTTAAACAGAATTCACATTCATGCCCCCATGCTGTAATGCGTTATTGAATCACTACGATGGAAAGGGGCACTGCAAAAAGTGAAAAACATGAAGAACAATGATGAACATCTCTAAAAAAAAAAATATCCTAGGGCTTGTTCAATGGTTTTGTTACTAAACAGTTATTAACATCTCAGATAGAAGATCCCACATAATGTTATTCTGTCTAACCTTTGATATGCAGTGTCACATAGCTGCTTGTAGAAATATTGTTAATTTTGACCAGGAACATTATGAACATATCTTACAGGACTAATGGCATTTCCCAAATGCTTTTAAAATGCATACATCTTTTAGACCAAATGTATACTATAGCACAGTGGTGGAGCTGTACATGAGACATGTACAGTTTCTGAGAAATGTCAAGTCAATAGAATGGTGAAAGCCCTATTTCAGAAATGTTGAAATTTCAGAAACTTTCCCCCACTCTGGATTAAGATGAAAAGTCAACATTGTGGAACTCTTCACAAATCCAAATATTCTGCAAACCTTGCAAAGCTGCAAACCACACCCTTTTGACAATCTTATAGGTAACTGAAAGGCTGTACTGGTAAAGTTGAAATGGAGTAGTTTAGTATTCATGAGAAGGTGTCTGGATTTTGCACAGATTCCTGCAGATTGCTTCACCTGAGAACTAGAAACATGTGGCAAACACTAAAATTGGTGCTAATAAGATGATTTAGTTAAAATTGAGACACTGTTTTTCTAAATTGCATGATAATTTTTGGTGCCTAAGTGTGACATATTATTAGTGCTAGAAATCTGAGCTGTCTGGAGTGTACCTGAACACCTAAAAACCTTATTATTAATTATTAATTTATGAATACAAAAATGATATAGGCATTTTTGCCTGTAAGAATGCTTATAAGAATGTAATATATTGGTATTTCTTATGTTTCCCAGCAGTGCTGCTTGAAAAAGATGACAGAATGTGGGAGAATAAACTTATATCATCAGAAACTGAAAATTCCTGTAATGGTATGAAGTAATTCCTGGAAATAAAGCTATGAAGATGTGTGTCTACCTGGGTAATATGATAGGAGGGAATCAGAATTATATCATCAGTTACTTTGGGTGGAAGTCTTCTATTTACAGACTTATGAATCTGCGAGTTACTTTGCAGAAGCATATTAATTTTTTGTATTGCTTGCTGACTAGCAACCCTTAAGAGGAAGTTGAGGCTGAAAAGAGTCCCAAAGCTGAACAATTTCCTCAAAAAGCATCTGTGCCTGAGGATAAGTGTCTTGGAAAAATCCTGGGATACATCAGATCTGCAGTACAGGGTATGCTACTGATGCAGTCCCGTGAGTGCCAGCTGGTGGTGATTTCTTCAGGAGCACATTTCCAGCAGGCTGGAATTACTCTTCTTGGTAGATGTCCTCCTTTAGCATCACAGCAGTTTTCTGTGCCTGAAAAGAAGTGCAGGTGGGCAGTAAACTTGTGGGGGATAGAAAATTGCCACAGATCAATTACTGACTGGCTTATGTTGTCTAAACATGATCTTTTGTGAAGCAGTTGCACTGATACGTGTTGGAACCTAACCTTTCTTTTAATCTTTGGTCTTAAAGCTTTTCAGATACATATACTTTCTGATGCTGATAACATAAACATGCAGAATTAGCTGTCTCAACACTTTTGTCGGTCTCCTCTGTGTACTGACAGAACTCCTGCAATGACTCAGTTGAAAGCTGGGAGCTATACCTGCATGCTGGCAGCTAATGTGAAGGTGTGGAGACCACAGCCTTCTGACTCTTCCCATGAAGTCAGAGCCCTTCCACTTTTCTGGTTATTGGCTTCATTCCTGATGGGGTCAAGTAAACTGCTAGGTCAGAGCTGAGATTTAGGCATTTTTGGTGTAAAGAGTTTGGTTATCCTTTGCAGCATACCCCATTACTTTAGGATCTGCTGTTTCTGTAATATCTCAAGTTTTGTAAACATTTTGGCTGACTGAGTGAACAAACATTCTAAGGCAGAGGTAAACTCCTGTGGGAGTTAGTGCCAGAAATGCAAATCAAGAGAGCAGAGTTTGGGATGTCACACTTATGCTAGTGGTACTGGTGGGAAGACATGTCTTCTACAGGGCAAAAGCTGAAGGGTGTTTTAATCACCCCTCTGCCAGAATGAAAAAAACAACTGGATAACTGCAATAGAGCAGCAAGGTGCTGATTTTCTGTAATGGTATGTTAGGTATCTATGTAGCTGCCATAGCTATTAGTAGCTGCTGGAAGTAGGAGGAATCTATTGCTCAAGACAATGAAGCCAAAGGCAAACCTGCTTTGAATCCTCCTTAGCTTCATTGTTATTATCTAGAAAGTAATTGAAAATGTATGGTGGTGGAAGCAGAGGTTTGGTAGCTTATAGTTATCCATGTGTGACTGCAAGCTGGGAAAAAAGTGAGAGAAGCTAAAGAATGGGGTGGGATAACCTGTGGGGTTCTCCATAGGCGGCCGTGTGGCTATCTGTCTGCTCCACCACGGTCTTCTACGGGCTTCAGGGGGATAACCTGCTTCACCACAGTGTGCACCATGGGCTGCAAGGGAATCTCTGCTCGAGCACCTCCTCTTCCTTCTTCTCTGAGCTTGGAGTCTGCAGGGTTGTTTCTCTTGCACGTACATAAATGTATGTATATGTAATGAGACTGAGACAAGGAAGCTCCACTTTACAATAGGCATCTCTCAGAAATAGCTTTATGAGCATGTGAATACGTCTAATGCATCAGACCCTGTGGGAAACATTATATATAACCTAACATTTAGAATACTGTATAAGTGGAGTGGGAAAAAAAAAGTAATTTTAATTTGAAGGGAATATTTGAAGAAATCAAAGAGCCAAAATCCTTTCAAGACTGTTAGCACTGATAAAGCAACACATAAATCATAGTATAGATCCCTAGACCCATTTCAGAAATGAGGAAACTAAGTTTTCAAGTACCTCTATGGACCTTGGTTTTATTCTTTTTTCTTTATATTCCTCAAAGAGTCAGAACATGGTTCATAAACTTAAATGTAGGCCTAAAGGGGTATTTCAGAACCTACATCCAAAGTTCTTGGTGGTCCTTATAAAACTGCTGGATTGTTTCTGAGTTTCCAGAAGAAATCAAGTTCTCTGGTCATAGGACACTTGCCTGGTTAAAAGCAAACTGGATCTCCAGTGCTAGCTCCATTGACAACTTGCACATTTTATTTAATGGCTATTTAATATTAAATCTGTAAATGGTGACTTTTGTCTTGATCTTGTAGCAAAACTACCTGTAGAAGAAGATGTAGGCTTGAAAACCCTGAAAGAAAGGATCTACTTCCTCATAGCATTTCAGATACTTTGTATACCTTGGGGAGTGGTAGAATTTAGAAGTCACTCAGCTTTGCCTCCTGGTTAGGGTTTAATAGCTCTTGCCAGTCTTCACGAACACCAACATTTAGCTGTCATCAGACTTTATGCAGAACAGATGAACTGCTGAAGGTTGCCAGTGACCCTGCAGGGAGCAAGGCTACAGCACACTGCACAACCAACCTGGCTAAAACCACACTTGAGTCACTAAGAACCCAGGTGAGAAGGCAGGATCCCTGATGAGCCATTTCTTTGTCTTAAACACACAAGTGTTTTAATTTCTTTTTAAAATAATACATTCTTAATGTCTTTGCTTTGCTTTAGGTATAAGTAATTAACTTAAGAATTATTTTACCTCTTACCTCTAGTTGTTTTCTGATACATAAAATGATTCCAAGTGACAATCTTTGACAAGTTGTTGCAAGAGCAATGTTTAGATCATTGGAAATTTTAAATCACTTAAGACCTGACAATCCAGCATATTTCTTTCCTAAATTTGGAAATACGTTGTAATGAGAACTCATTCCAAATGCATGTGAAATTGAACAGAACAAAATTCTGGTTTTGCCATGCACCTTGTGTGTCCAGCTTTGTGCTGTCCTTTGCACAGGGGCAAAGACACGCCTTGTGAAGCCAGCTCACTGACAGCCACTCTCAGACTCTCACACTCATAGTCCAACAATAAGAGGAATGAAATTTGAATACTAAGGCAAAGCTAGCCCAAGGTAGCTATTATGAGCAATCAATATAAAAATCTTGGTTAAAGCAAAGCAGGTTTTATGAGTTTTGGAACACAATAGAAATATAACCATGAGACCATCTGCCATTTCAGACTCATACAGTGCTGCAGGCCATTACGTACATGGAAAGGCATCTCCTGGAAAAGCAAAGCTGTTGATTGTGCTGGTTTTGGCTGGGATAGAGTTAGTTTTCTTCATAGTAGCTGCTAAGGGCTGTGTTTTGGATTTGCGTTGAAAACAGGGATGTTTTTATTATTGCTGGGAAGTACTTACACTGAGCCCAGGCCTTTTCTGCTCCTCAAACCACCTCTCCAGCAAGCAGGCTAGGGGTGCACAAGGAGTCCTAAGGGGACGCAGCCAGGACAGCTGACCTCAACTGACCACAGGGATATTCCAGACCATATGATCTCATACTCAGCATATAAAGCTGGGGAAAGAAGGCTGAAGGGAGGGGGGTGTTCAGAGTTTTGGTGTTTGTCTTCCAAAGTAACCATTAGACATGATGGAGCCCTGCTTTCCTGGTGATGGTGGAACACCTGCCTGCTGACGGGAAGTGGTGAATGAATTCCTTATTTTGCTTTGCTTGCATATGTGTCTTTTGCTTTATGTATTAAACTGTCTTTATCACAACCCATAAGTTTTTTCACTTTCATTCTTAGGATTCTCTCCCCCATCCCGCAGGGGCGATAAGCAAATCTGCTGCTTAGTTGCTGGCTGGGGTGAAACTGCGACAGTGGTGTAGCGAAGTGTCCTTCGAACCTGGTAATATGACTGAAATTCCCACTAAGAATACTGAAGAAAGAAAGATAATTTGACGAAAATTGGACACTGACATCCTGATCTCCTGGGCTGCTCCTGTGTTTTGGCAATGCGATTGACTCCGTTTCTCCATCATGGACCATTAAAAGAAAAAAGATAGACCAAAGTATGTAGTATTTTATAGGAATATTAATTATGCCTGCAGTCTCCACTTTAAAATGGGTTGTGACAGTTGTGTTATGTTGGTAGGGGTGTTGTTGGTCTTGTTGGTCTTATCGGACTAAAGAACAAACCTCCAATTTCTTTGCTGACAAAGCCTTTTAGGAACTTTGCTTTTCCCTGACTCAGTAGCACTGAGAGTTGTCCAGATACTTTTAGACTCAAGTGGTATTTTCAGATGGATTGGCTGATTTTTCTTAACTATGAAACCAAAAAATTATGTGATTTACTTACAGTCGTCATCAGATTTAAAGAGAAAGTTATGCTGTTTTTTCTTCTGTAGAAAAGTGTTCTGGATTCCAGTCTTTGAGGCTTTGGCTTTTTACTCTGAGATTATTTAAAAAGCAAAACTTTCTTTGCATCTGATCCTTGGCAAAGTTCAATATTGCCTCAATGCCTGTCTAACTTCTGCTGCTGCCAGAAAAAATGTTCTTACAGATGGAGACTACTGTTGCAAAAAGATCTGCATTTCTGCTTAAGTGTCAGTATGAGTTGATCTGTTGTAGAACACACCTGCTGAAATGCTAGGCTAGTGGGTTTAGTCAACAAATACTCTTTGAGTTTTGTCAAATTTGCCTTTGTTAGCTACTCAAATATGGCTTGTTAGCAAAGGGAAATAGGACACAAGGGGGTCTTTATATTTAAAGAGATCAGGTAATGGTTGCAAGGGGTCTGTTTCCACCGATTCCACATGCGTATGAATGGCATTTTTCACTACATTCTGTTGTGCTGCATTCAGTGAATGTATCAGAAACATTAGCATCCTAGTGAAGAGTTACAATTAGTTTCACTATATGGTATAATATAAATGTTATATGTGGTTAAAAATTCCTTCTGCCCGTAGTCTCCATCACTGTATCATGCAGCTGAAGGGCAGTAGAGGTATGTGTGAAGGACACTTGGCTCGAAAGATTTGTCAGGTACTATACACAACCAAATCAAATCCCCAGACATGTATGGTATATACCTGGCAGGATCTCAGCTCTGTATTCTAATGGGTACCGTTGATAAATATACTATTGATCAAACTATACCTAATTCTTCATACTTATGTGCTCATTTCTCAGCATAAGACCTTCTTGTGTCACGGTTGCTTTCTCAATCAGTTGAATTTATCTTTGCTGTGACACACAGACTTGTAATTAATTTTGTAGGATTATGAAATCTTTTGCACATTGGTCGTAAAAAGATTAATTTCCATCTTATTTACTGGTTAAAATAGAGGAAATATAGTATGTTCTCTCTCTCTCTGAAATCTCTATGCTACTGTTGATTGAGCAGACATAAGACTGTAATTTCTTAGGCTGTCGTTTCATGTTTTCATTGTCCTAAGAAATACCACATATAGAAATGCATAAATGAATTTTGTCCTCCTTCTTTCTTTCCTTGTACCTACAAGAGAGCCAAAGATTAAAGAAGCAAAGTGAACTTTAGCGCATGCTTAGAAGATTGCATCTGTCTCACTGGAATCTCAACAGTTAAGGTGCTTTTACTGTGGCCAGCTCCAGTGCTGCATCAGGTGCCCTATATTTCTAAAAATGATGGAATAAAAACCCCACAACAGTAGTAATAGCATTTTAAGGAGAAATTACACTTGTGTCTCTGATCCCAGATGCTGAATGTGAGCAAGGTGCATGAGATGATTAGCAACTTCAGCTTTTGACTGCAGTGAAGCAGAAGAGGGAAACTGTGACTAGATTGTGGCATGAAAATTACAGAGACTATGTTGGAAGAGTGAAAGCATAGATGAGGCCTTGAGAAGTAGAAAGACGAAGAACCAAAGTTATGTGGCTGAAATGTCATAGTCATGAAGCAGGGCACAAAAACAGGGTCCCAGAGTACTGCTCTTCCATAGCAGTGTGATGGCTTTTTATTGTTTGTCTCCACAATGCAGATGCATGAAAGCTAAGACGGCTCTAGACAGTGACTTTAGTTTTGATCAAGGCTCAGTGAAAATGGGTGGAAACACAAATGATTATTCTATAATGACAATCAGAAATACAGCTGATGACACAGGCTTAGATCTACTGACTTGAGAGCAGGGCGAAAATGATGGGAAGACAGGCGGAGGTGCATGAATAAACATCCTTAAGATGCCAGGGGAACAATAACAAGACAGCTACTGGTGATTATCTTTAGGTGTGTATTGAGGGGTTCAGAGCTGCAAATCAGTTGTCAGATATGTGACCGTGAATGCACATCCTGATAAATTATGCTGTGTGCTATCCCAAAATATGAACAGCAAAACTAAGCTGTTTCCTGAGTTTGATTGCACAAAGAAATGTTTACTGATTGATGCACTAACTGTGTATCATGCCTAAGAAAAGAGGTGTCTGCTATTCTAAAGAGCATCTGGCTCTCTATGTGCCACAGATATCAACCTATCATGCACAGCTGGTGAGTGGTTAGGGTGTTTTAGTCAGATATCAGAGGAAATGATAGAGGACTTCTTAATTAGACCATAAGCATTGGGTCATTTATTGACACCTTTCTCTTTGTCTAGGAGGCAGCAGCAAAGTTGTAATGCCTGCAGTCAATAAATATATTTGGGTTGTAAGGCTGGAGTGAGGAGGAAGAAGAAAAATTTCCAGGTGGCCTTGCTGAACAGGGATTATTTGGATTATTGGGATTATTCCTTGAGGGTATAGCCAAAGAACAGGGGACAGAATTACGGCAAAGTCAAAGTATTGCAGGGAGGTTTGGAGTACAAGCTATTTGCAAAATGGCAAAGATCCACGTGAAATGCTTTGAAACAGAGGCTGGTTGAGCCACATGTGCAAAAAATCATTTTGCATGGGGAAGGCTGGAAAAGCAAGGCTTTTAAGTAGCACCTTATCTCTGTAAAACCAAGCTGAGCCTAATCACACCAGTTATCAGAAGAAGTACAAATAGGAAATCAAAGGACAGTACAGCACTGTAACCCTTTAGATTAGGTGGTTACAGAAGTTAAGGGATGTGTTCTCTCGAGGATGAAGCAAATGCATCTGTTATCATATCTAGACACTGCCATAAAAAAAAAAAAGAAAAAAGTTGCTAACTTAAGGTCAAAACCCAGAGAAGCTGCTACTGAAAACCAAGAGCTGGGTGAGATGTAAAAGTAGGAAATGACAATGGAATCCCATATCCTGAGGGAAAGACAGGTAGCAATGTCCTCACCCAGATGGCTTTCTGTTAGGTAAATGTGAATCCAAATCTAAGGGATATTTGATGAAGTGCTAAATTTGCTAATTTGCCATATCTTTATCCTCACTGGTTTTAACCAAAGAACCTTAGTGTATCCCTGTGGCCAGAAGGTTGAAGGTGGGGCAGCAGGACATCAGCCTTTCCACACCTGGAGTTCAGAATAATGTCATCTGGTCAGTGGATGTAGCTGTTTTTCATAATTCAGTTTCTCTGGCCCCATCAGGAATGTATAAAACCTATTCAAATGACACTGTGATTTTCAGTGAACAATGGGAAGGCGAGCTACATGGGATCAGGATTTTTTTCTGAATTTGGAATTTGGTAAAAAAAAAGATCGAGAGCAATCCCTGGGTAGTATGTGCAGATTATGAGTTTTGTTCTTTAGTCTTCTAGGTAGGAAGAACATAAAGCACATAGTGGAATAATGTCCAGGTGCAATGCAGACAGATTATCAGAAATGAAGACAAAAGACAGATGTATGCATTTTTGTGTGTGTGTGGCTAGCTATATTGGGCAGTTTTTATCTGGGCAGTGATATTACTTCTTCCAGAATAAAGAAAGAACAACACCACTGCTGATTGTGCCAGACTTTCATAGCCATTTATACTCCAGAGAGATCCCTCAGCGAGGTGAAGGAACTACATTATATTGATGTAATGTTAAGTATACTTACAATATTAGCCTTAAGCACATAGCTATCAGCATAAGAGAAAGCATATTCAGCCACTGAGAGGGCATCCTTGCCAACTGAGGGGAAAGTACAAGCCTGACTCAGTTTCTACTAAGCATTTACTTGTCTTTGATGGACACTACGTACCACATCATCCTGGGTAAAGAGTTGTAATTATAAATTACTATCGTCATCTCTCATTCCAGCACTCTTTTCATTTGAACATGGCCTTGGGAAAGTTCAAACACAGATTTGTTTTCATCATAAGGAGGACTCTCACCTTGTTTTTGGGACACTGGGGAAGTTGCAGCGAGAGGTTAAGAAGCCTATATTAATGCTTATGGTACTTGTATTGGAACTGAATGCCTCTTTGATCTGCCCCCTGGAGAGCACTGCCCAATGAAGTAGCCCCTTCAGCCAGGGCAAATCAGAATCTGGGCTGAGCTGATAAAGGACCTCCTAAAAGATCTCCTAAACGCTGTCCAGGGCCAAGAAGTAAAAAGGCAGAAATGGCTGGGCAGATACAAGAGACAGCCTCTTGAGAAAGAAAGCCTGAAAAAGACAACCAAGAATGCCTGTCATAGGCTCAGCTATGTGTGATGTTAAGAAAACATTCAGTGACAGTGGTGTGAAGTATCAGCTGAGTCCCACAGAGATGGTCTTGGAGATACAAACCCCAGGCGTTCTCAGAGGCCTCCTTTCACAGGCAATCTATGGTGCTGATGTTCTTGAGGTGAAAGAGGGCAGTAATCTTTCTGCAAACTCTATGCTTGCTGTAAGGCAGCTGCCTGAATATCATCACAGAGCATTTGTACGAGCCTGATTTTCAAACATGCTTATTCACCCATGGTTGAGACTAATGGGAGAGCAAAGAGCAACTGGAAGTCTGTCCACAGCATGTGGCATATTTACTACGCTAAAAATAAGTCTCTGCTTTGGGCACAAGAATAGTACCTTGCAGCCAATTTCAGCGTCACAGAAAAAGGTAAAGGCACAGATGGAAAGAGAATGTCTGGTGCCTTGAGAAATGAAAAAAGACTCAAACTGGACGTTGCGCAAAACGACGTTTGCCCTGGAATATAATGGTGATGGAAAGAGGTCATAAAAGAAGAGGTAACAGCAAGGGGCAGTAACATGATGCTACAAAGCAACAGACCTGCTATTCCCTTAAAAATAATCTGCTGCCTCATCTCATGAGCTCCATGTGCATCAGAGCTACTTACAGGCAAGAATTTGCTGTGGAGACCCATGATCGATAACCAGCTGCCTTAGCATTAAACTGTGTGGCACAGCTCTGGAGTGCTCTGCCTCTGTAACACTCCTGAAATCACTAGATACAGGTGTTGGTTACTGCAGAGTTAAAGCTGCTTTGGCGTCTACCCATGCTTTTTGCTAATGAACCATCTGGCTTAGTAAAAGGTTGCTCAGCCACAAATCAGCAGTTTTCTTGCAGATGTTTGCTATTTGCTGCTTCTTAATTCCCTTACTCATAGTTTCTCCTTTTGCCTTGCACAGCCCTCACTTTGCCATTTGTCCCAATTCTTTCTGCAGAGGTGGCTTTTATTGCAAACCCAGTGTCTGGAACTCTCATTATAACTTAGAACACTAAGTTTTAGCACCTTGGACATATGGATTTTCCACCTGAAATGAAGGTATGACATCTTCTGCAAACTCTACTGGGATACATTTCTGTCCTGGATCTATAGAGTTAAAAAAGATAAATATCACAACCTAATTTCGTCCTCTTTGAATTTCATTTCAAAGGCTAAATATTTAAGGTCATGGCCAGCATAGTTTTCTTTACAACAATCATGTCATAGTTTTGCTGTAGAAGAAACAGGAAGTGTGCTATGTTCTACTACACTTTCGTAAGTATGTAGCACCCAATTCACAAATATGTCCAAGGGAAACAAATTAAATGCTCAGGAAATTGGACATTGCTCTTGGAAAAAGGTAGATCAAGAGGATTGGAATCTAGACCTTGATGTTGGTGTAGAAGAGAAATTCTGCCAAGGGGAGATAAATCTTGTGATCTATGGGGCATTGTTATGAACTACAACATCGTGCATCTTTATTTTATCTCAGATGATACCATTTGTCTACATTTTCTTACCTCCTCCTTGGCTTGCATCCCATTTCCCATGCATTTTACATAATAATTAACCTTTGACATTAGTGCAAATCCATGTGGGTGGAAATAATGTGGCCTGTATATTGCCCAGTAACTAGAGGCTTTTGAGCAGACCCTGGAAATCATGTAGTAAGAACTAATTTGCCGTGCTTTCTGTAATAGTAGATCCTTTCCTAAAGCTGTTGCCCTGCAAGGCATTGCTATACTGAATCAGCATGGATTTTAAGATATTATGAAATGTTTCCTGTGCATGTAGAAGGTTTTTATCTGAAACAAAAATAATAATAATTAAAAAAACTGATGGGAAGGCAGGAAACTATGAAAGAAAACCTGGGGCCTTAATCAATATCTGAGTGGGAGACAACAACGTCTGCAGCAGGTAGCAGCATCCTGAGGGATTGCTCTTACCTATTTCCTTTCTTCCTGCTAGTGAGTTTAATGGATAAGGTTCTTCCAGGTAGGCAATCACAAACCTATCATTTTTATTTTCCTGGCAGAAAATTGCATTTCTTTCTCCTAGCAGAAAATCACATTTCCCCTAGAAAATTTTGATGCGTTTGCATAAGTCGCTTTCCTTGTCAGAGTATCTCTCTGAAGCAACATTTCCCACTGGTTTTAACAATCTAGGCAAATTCTTGAGCAAATTCTTCTTCTTTGTTTGTTTATTTTTAGTTATCATGCTGCTCTGGCAGCACAGTATCTCCCTAGGTGCCTTGGCGAACAGGTGGAAACCATAGTTCCCCTGTCTTCAGTGCTACCAGATTATTCTGATAAGACAGATGATTTATAGCTGCTTTTGATCTGTTTTTGGCTGCTTTGGAAACTTTTCCAGCAATGTATCAGGAAGAATAAACCCTTTCTCTGCTCAGAGCAATGGCTGGAGGTGGGGCGGCTGTCATGGTCTGGTCCTCATTTCTACAGGTGCAATCACCTGTTCTTACTGGTGCAAGAAGAACTCAACTGTACGTCAAGATTATTGTGTTGTAATTGTCTTTTCATGCCACAAGTACAAGAGCTTTGGACCTCTCTTCATTAGACTCTGTCCTGTTCAGCTGGCAAAATCCATCCATGTTCTCTTAAGTGCTCCACCTCTTGTTGACAACTTTCCTCACTTAAAATGTGGGTATCGGCAGCATTTACTCAGTACATTTAAAACTCTGTTTTACTTTGTTATATTGGATGTTTCACAGATAGATATTTCTGGATATCTGTTTACAAATTGCTGTCAAGAGGAGATTCCCCTCCCTCTTACTGTGCTGTAGCTTTGTGAACAAGGGCAGTGCCGAACCACATGCTGGCCATGGCTCACTATTCTCATGGAGACTGTTTCATCCTCTAATCAGAAGCTAATGGTTGGTCATAATCCTCCCTTCATAATAAGAGGGAAGCCTTGAAAAAGATAATGTGTTCCAACCTTAAAACTACAGTGAAGCAAAGCATGAGTACCAGTTCATGCCACTGAAAATGATGAAAGTCATAGCTACAGCTAGAATCTTAGTTTTAAATCTGTTCCTAGAGAAGTCCTCAGAATTCTTGTTTATAAATTCCCAGTCATAAAACATGGCAAAACTGAATGCGGATGTTAGTGAGGAAAGCACCAAGATCCTAAATTTTGATATTATTTATTTTTCAAGATTAAGTTTATATCAGACTCTTGTTATTGCTTAAGTAGATGTATTTAAAATGTTTATAATCTTATGCACAGGGTTTATATTTAACAGGCTATGCTCAATGGACCTTGAAATTAATTGAAGAACATCATTCATCTAAATTATTTCAGACAGCCTCTTTTGCTACTTACTCTCCTTGAAACTTTAAATGCCATCTTTTTGTCAAGACAAGTTGTTGTGAAGTCTGAATTCATTAATAACGAAGATCCTCTCAGCCATCTGTGAAATACTCAGGGGCAAGTATTTCACTGTCCTCTAGAAAAATCTTAATCGTGTAATGCTTTGGGGTACACAGATGTTTCCAATGCCCTGTCAGACAATCCCATCAGATTGCAGGTGATAGCTGACCTCATTTGCTTTCACTAATGGAATTGCACTTGGATTTCCCCTGGGTTTGGCAGGGAAAGCATCTCTGATAAGAATTCATAAGAAGAATAAAACTCACATGCTGGTATCAGCTGTTCTGCCAGGGCAGAGAGGGAGAAAGAGGAATTTCCTGCACAGGTTCTGAACCTGAAGCTAGGCAGTGAAAACACAAGTGTTATTATTTATGTCCCTGGTTACAGTGTTGGATGGTGCTGTACAGAACTTTTTCTTCTGTACTGTAACTGAAATCCAACTCAGGCTTCCCTGACCTCTTTCCTTCTAGAAATAAATCATTCTTTGGGCATTGGAACCCCTCTTTTTCTCCATGCATAGCACACCTACTCTGCTGAGGGAGGCTGGGTAGACTATTAAAAATACACAGGCTAGTGTCACTTTGTAGACTGTTAAAGGAGATTTCAGAGAAGGGCTTCACAGGATTTGTGCGGTCATGAATTTGAACTGGAAACAATCTTGAGCCAGTCAGGCTGTTCTGTGCTATGAGTACTGTCATCAGGAATGCTGCTAGATATTCAATTAACTACTTGTGGCTGCTATGAAACCAGAGGACAGGCTTGTGTAGTCTACCTTTAGTTTCTGGGGCATTCATTTTTGGAATACAGCCACCTCTTCCTCATCACAGTTAGAGAGACACTTACAAAGGCTGATTCTGCACCTCTCTCTAATCATAGAATCATAGAATGGTTTGGG
>NW_009924168.1:1705-2118 GCF_000696875.1 Nestor notabilis | reverse complement strand
CATACCTCAGTTAATGGAATCCTTTAGAGACCCGTTTCTAAAAACATTTGCTTTGTCATATAACCCCACTTACAGTTGGGTAAAGGAATGAAAAAGGATAAGGGGCTCCAAGATAAAGCTTCCTTCACATACATGTATAGCCTTGCATTGTTTTAGACTTTTTTCTGCCTTTTCAAAGAACCAAAAATAACTCAAATATCTTACGATTACCTTGTGTGAAAATGTGTATAAAGCTTAAATCTCTCCTCTCTGCTTTTAAATCAGTTTGAGGTCATTTGCATCCTTTAGGCAATCTGGACAACGTCTATTTTCACAGACTCATGGAAATAGATTGTATTGGAAGGGACCTTCAAAGGTCATCTAGTCCAACCCCCCTGCAATGAGCAGGTCCATGTTCAACTAGAACATTCCTC
>NW_009924168.1:0-647 GCF_000696875.1 Nestor notabilis | reverse complement strand
CGCTGCAAGAAAGCAACAAAATAATTTATTATGGATCACATCAGCTGCTTACCTTAAACTTGTTTCGATGGTTATCTGGGACAGTTTCTTTATCTGGACAGCTACAACAGCTACCCATGACTTCTTTAGAAGACCATGTGATCTCTCGAGGGGAAAAAGACCCAACCAAACGTGAAAAATATTTAGTTGAAGAAAAATTAGAGTATCATCAACACAAACCCAAAACAAATTGCTCTCTGAAATTACAATTCTTCGTGATGAATTTTACAGTCATAAGCAATCAAAAAAAAATCAACGTATTTTTAAATAGTTAAACTAGATCTGGCATTCAGGAGTGGCAACACTGAGCTGTTAAAGTCCTACCAGTAATTCAACTCGAGGTTACTACCAAACAGACCCATTTGATTTGTCACCTTAACTCCCATGGTAGCAGCTTGGGGAAAAGAAAACTCAACAACTTACTGGGTGCGATTCTTATCTCCTAAACCAGGGCCTTTACACAGGGCAACTCTCCGGATTCCAGCTCTCAACGAGCCCTCCCCAGCCCAGACCGCTGAGCACACTAGCCCTAGCCCCACCCGTACAAGCCCTGGGGGTTACCACGCAGGGGCAACATGAAGAGCCCGCACGGCAATCCTGAAAAGGTG
>NW_009924167.1:0-40659 GCF_000696875.1 Nestor notabilis | reverse complement strand
CTGGGCCTCCCGCCCGGGCGAGCCCGCCTCATCCCTCCGCGCTGGCTGCGGGGTCCTGCCCTTTCGGGGGCTTTAGGCGTCGTGGGAGCTGGTCTCCCCCGCAGGGGAGGCTGTGCCAGGCCCAGCAGCAGCCGGTGTCTCAGCCACCCCAGAAAGGGGAGGATGTTCTGGGGAAGGTGGAAGCAGGACTCAAAAGGAGGAAGAGGACGCTGGGGTGTGGGCCAAAAGGGAGAGCCTGTGGTAGAAAATGAAGTGTTAGGGAAGCAGGGAGTTGAAAATGAGGGTGAGGGAGGGTCACGCTTGGCACTTGCTTTCCCATTTTGTGTGTTACTGTGGTGTTAAGATCCCTGAGATATAGCTGTATAAATCAGAGGAACCCTATATCACTACAGCCAGGTACTGTAGTCAACTATATTCTTCATTCGGGAAAGCTCAGTTCAGTCGTAATTCAGCTTTCAGATTATTTATCTTGTATACCTTGTGTCTAAAATGTGTTCTTGTTGGAAAGCTTTTGTAGGCATAAAGCAACTGGATGTGTTGGTCTGTTATTGTCTCTTGTATTAGAGGCATGTGAACAGGAAATTAGTGTAGGTGAAATAATTAGTCATTAAGAACATGTTATGTGAGACTTTCCCCACTGAAGTGTGACATGTTAATTGGGAAGTAACGGGCACTAGGGGTATCATTTATGTTCATCTTTATGGCCTTAGAAGCTTTCTGATGAATGGTCTAACAGTTACACTTTGCTGGAGTATCAGTGAGTTACTGTGGAGTTAGTGACAGGCTCAAAACCTAAAAACATCTGCAGGCTATGATGTTTCTTCATATAAGTACAATATCCAAATGGTATCAGCTATTAAAAGTATCTAGAATAGTTATAAGCATGTAACTAAATTAAATACTTAATTTGGAAAGCTATGATCTCCATCACTGATGCTGCGGGACTGCAACACAAAACACAACTTTCAAACCGCTTGAATGTTCAAGTGGCTGTTAGGCTTCTTTAGTAAGTAACACCTTGTCCTGTGTGTAGGAAACATTTTTAGTGCATTATATTCAACTTACATTAAATTTATGGGTGTTGATTTGGTGACAGAGGAGGAAAGTGCTACTGTGGAACATGCAGTGCCCTGCAAAATATGGGAAACTACATGGGGAAGTGCAAATGGGGTGTTCATGTGGACATTTAATGTGTTATACTCAAAGCTGGACCAGGTAAACAGCACTTCTACAGAGCACTCCCCATAACATGCTTAGGCCCAGTTTTATGTGTCATGCTCCTGTTAGTAAATATGCTCTACTCTTTTGTGCATAGGACAGGAAACATTTTGTCAGTGTCAGCCCTCTGAGCATCCCCCTGAGGAAGGTCCAGGCCGGTCCAGGCCTTCGTGGCACTGCTTCTCTTTGAGGAAGGTCGAATGCACTGTTCTCGTTTCTAACGTAATTTTGTTCCATATGGCTCCTTTTCCAGGACTTCAGAAAGAGCACAAGTGCTGTTACCCAGTCAGGGTGAACAAGTTCCTGTGCAGCATAAGCCATGCCAAGTTTGTTCTCAGTTTCTGACGAGAAATATTTAAAATGTGCTGGCT
Organism: Nestor notabilis; assembly: GCF_000696875.1. NCBI lineage: Eukaryota > Metazoa > Chordata > Aves > Psittaciformes > Psittacidae > Nestor > Nestor notabilis. The sequence goes on along the minus strand of NW_009924167.1, from coordinate 39,070 downwards.
TTGATCTCCTTTGGACATAGGAAAAAATACTCCTCAGACTATTTAGTAGAGCTCTGTGTACCTGAAGGAAGTTGTTATACCGGTAGGCACCCTCCCTAGGACTCAGTGAGGGCAAAGCAAATGTGTTATCTTTTGCTGTAAGAGGCCAATGTAAATGACAATAGTTGGACTGTAGCATGAGAGTATTTTAAATGATGGATGGTAGCTCTTTAGTTTGAAATGGAAGCTGTGAGATTTTACAGCAGATAACTGTAGGGATAGTTCCTTTTTATATCCTTGTGTGCACAGCAAAAATTAAAACCTGAACTTCAGGTTCATGTGTGGATGTTGTAGTGATGAAATGTGTGTCTTTTGTAGCATGGTCTGTTTTAGAATCCCTCGAAGATTTTGCTAAATCACATAGAGTGGCTGCAAACAACATAGAACTGCTTCCTTTTCTAGCTCAGCAAACTGAAGCGGGCTCTAAACCTTCTGCTGTTAAAATGCTGTGGGTTCATTCAGTGCTTCCAAGTCAGTGGTCATGGGCATTTAGTGATTTTTTTCAAGTGACATTCCAAAATCAGAATGGTGTTCTAGAGGAAGTAGCTACAAAAATTCTTCCTTCTTTTCCTACAGTGCTTCCACTGTTCATTGTATCTATTACATGTTGCTCCAGTACTGTAGTTGTTCAACATTTGTGGGTCTCAGGATAAGTGTTTAAGCTTAAGACAGATGTTCTGTCCTATTCAGAAGAGCAAATTTGTTTAAAGCAATCAGCAGCATGCTTTGGTGGTGAGGATATTGGCTGTTGGTCTCAGCTCAACAGAGGCGCTGTATGAAAGAGATGTCTCTGGAAAGGAGGTAATTAAAATGACATGGAAAGAAATGAAGGCATGATCATTGCTTTGACTTCTGATTTAGTTATGCAGAAGGTTAATTTCTGTTGTGTATGTTGGTTCTTGTTTGGAATTTAATCATGTGGATTTTCTGCCATCACTTTTTCCCTCATCTTTCTGGGCAGTCTCTCCTGGTAGATAGGAGATAGTAAGATTTATTCTTTTCCCAGTTCCTGCTCAGGTACCATCACAAGCCAGTGTAGCTGCTATTTCACTGACGCATCAAGGATGTGTGTGTAGTGCAGGATGCACCAAATGGTTGTCACCACTGGGTTTCTCAATACAGCTTTTTGACACAACTGCTGCATTCTCCCTTGCTGGATATGTGTTCACCCTGTGTTGCTTGTTGCACACCCCAGTGCTGGTTGTGAAGTACATGGGGCACCACACCTCTAAGTGTCCTCTTCAGCTCGCTGAGAACTGAGGGGCTATGGGAGGCTGCCTGGCACTTGACTTCGCATTCTTCTTGCAGAGTGCTTAATTACCTGTTGGAGACCACTTTGGTTTTAGTTTCTGGTCTGTATCCAAAGCTGACCCATTTACTTGGAGTTTAAAACACTGAAACTGAAAGCCTTCTGCAAGATGGGAGGTAAGGACAGGAGTTGGTTAGCACAGTCACTTTTCTGTGAGACATACTCTGTCCATTTTCCAGTCTTCTGAGGAAAATTTGAGCTGCCTCATCCTTCTGCAAAGTAAATGCTAGTGTGGAAGGAATGAGGTAGCACATCAGTATTAGATCTTTTCCTGTTTTGACGTGCTGTGTTTACTTTCCAACACTCTACACATGCTTTAATCCCTGTGGTGCTTCCCAGTGCCAATTCAAAGTTTAAGGGAAAGCCAAACCTGCAAGGAAGACTTGATCCTATTGGGTTCTCCCCTGACCTTCACTTCTAGCATCTCATTCTCTCACTTGGAACATGAATCCTTTTGCTAATGACACTGATAAGCCTTTCACCTGCTATGAGGCGGGTTTGTACTCTGACAAAACTTTTCCCACTTTGGAGCTACTTTTTATGGATCCGCTACGCAGCAAGCTCAGGAGGGGAATGGCTTGTACCGTAGGCTCTTAGAAGTATAATAGATTTTTTTCCAAGATATTCCAAACTGAGAAATGATTTCTGTTCAGACATGGTCTTCTGAATGTGAAGTAAAGGAAGGGATAATCCTTTGGTGTTATTTGGCGCTTTCATTTGCAGTTAAGTTTGTTTCTTCCAAGCTACTGTCAGATGCTGTGGTGAGAGGTTCCTTCAGAAAACTGAAATTAAAATAAAATACAGAAACAGAGCTCTTAAACGAGTGCTGCTTTGTCCTGTTCAGATCCTCTGTGTTTCAAGTGTCTTTGATTTACTGAAAGACACTTAAGAAGGGAGAAGGGGTTAAATAACATCTTGTACGAAATGTCTGTGTACTTCCCTCATAACTTGAGAAAATTGCCTCCCTCTTCTGCCGGAGAATGTGGTGGTGTGTGCCTCAGGATTAGCCCTTCACGCTTTTGGTAATCAACACTTTCAAGAAAAAGGATATTAAAAAGTCCACATCTTCTTGTGTAGAGTGTTTGGTGATAAGTATCTCATGTCTGCTTTGCCTTTTAGAAGTTGCTTTGTGCAGAAACAAGTTAGAATAACGAAAGGAGCAATCGGTGTTTCTGATCTGGAAAAACTAAGAATTACTTTCAGTTACTAATACCATGCTAAATGAGAGGTATGTTGTGTGTCCATGCTGTGAAATAGGTATTTCACTGCCCAGAGACTGGCCTTACCAAACTGGCAGCATGTCCTCACTTCTTAGCAACTGCTACCTAAGGACAGTGCACTCCTATTGCTGAAAACCCTTTTCCCCTAAAGAAAGGGCTGCTGCACTCCATGGCACAATCCTGCTGCTTCTCTGAGCTGTTTTCAGATGAAACGGTGGTATAAGGAATTTTGAGGAATCTTTTAAAGTCATGAAAGTCTTCTGAGCACAGCCTGTCATGAAATGAGGCTCAAGACCATCTAGTGCCATGGTCTTCCAATGGTTTGGCCTCGAGCCACTGTTGCAGTATTGGTATCTAATGGTAAAGGGTATGGAATGGAATGTAATAAGGGAGTTTTGAGGAATGCTAAAAAGCTTGTTGGTGCCTAAGAGTGAAAATCCAGCCCAACTGATAAGCAGCATGCAGTTCATTGATGACAGACAGCTCTTTCAGGCACTGCTGCTTGATCAGTTACTGCTTGTCATATGTGTGTTAATATCTTTGAAGGGAGCTCATTATTCCACCCACTTTCAAGTGGCTCTGGAGTTGCTATTGTTAATTCTTTGAGCGTGTGAATCACTGTAAAAGACAAAGTCGGATATAGAAACAATACACAAAGGAGGGTTGGATAAGGACCTCACACCAATGGGTAAGAAAAGCAGAATAGTACTGGCCTCCAAGGTAGCAGGGCCTGAGGTGACAGTGTCCCTGCCTTACCTGCTGTGTCATGGAAAATGAAGGGCCTGGAGCCATGAACAAGAGCCAAGATGTGGGCATTTTCTTGTATGATTACAAGCAGATTGCAGCTGTGGCTTTGCATTAGTGCTGCCTTTCATTAGCTTCTTGCTTTCTCCTGTGTTAAACATTACTTAATTGGCTGTGTCACCAGTGGGGCTAATGCTTTGGTCCCAGTCTGGATTGTTTTGTAGCTGCCTCTTCTGAGGGTTTGAAGGGCTCCAGACAGATTGCTTTCTTGCATGGGTGAGGCAGGTCCAGGGGAGAGGAAGAGCTTTCTGGTACCTCCTCCTAAGAAATGGAGTGCCCATTCAGTGCACCTTTTGTGAGGCTGGTGGAAGAACAGCCAGAAAAATCAAAGTAGAACAGAAATACTAATGGCATTTCTGTACTGTGGTCATCTTCAGAGAGTTGTTTGATGCTTTTTGATGCAGATCTTTGTCCCAGTGCATAGCACATAAAATGGGGGTTTGTGTGATTCCCTCTAATGTTGTCAGTGTCCACAAAAGTGACTGAAAAACCTCTTCCTCTATGATGTAGGTTAGTGAATATTGTGTGGTGTACAAAGAGTACCTTTAGGTTTCTCACTTAAAAGTGTTCTTTGGTAGCGCATCCTGTTTCTGGTGCAATGTGAAGAACAGCAAGGGAAGCATTGAAGGACATACATCAGAAAGACCAAGTCATGGGACAAGTTACAAAGAAGCATTTGTGTTCCTTACGTTATTAAAAAGCCTGATCATTCATGCTGAAAAGTAAAATGCTTGATTACCTGAAGGGGAGTCTGCTTAAATCCAGGTGGCAGGAAGTATAAAGATACTGAGTAAAAGGTGCAGAAAACAACAGTTAATGGCAGTGTTGGAGCTCATAAAGGTGGTTGAGTGCTTTTAAATAAGAAGCATACATTCAAAACACCCAAAATACTTGAGTCCTGTTGAATCCTGGCATGTAACTGGGTGTGAAAACATGTTTGATTCATACCACTTACCTCCCCAGTCACTGGCTGTGGGCTGATCAAATGGAGTCTGGAGACCTCATAGTTGAGTGCTGGGTCTTGTGTTACCTGTTTCTTTTTTATTATTATTTCTTTTATGGGGTAGATGTTCAAAGCTGTCAGCTTTCGCTGAAAGATGTGTGTGTTGAAGGTGTATAAAGAGAAGTAGGCATCATTGTGGATATGTTGAAGATTTCTTCTGGTGGGCTCAGTTCCTCATGGCAAATTCAGGATTCATAAACTATCACCTCCAGCTATCACAGTATGAGTAAGCTTCAGCCTTGAGAAATGTACGTTTGTTTAGTGGGCAGTACAGCAGGGAGTAGGGAAACAAGTTTATCTTAATTACACAAGTATTTGGTACTGAATTTAAGAAGTCAGTGATGGCCATGAAACATCTCTTTATTGGCCTTCCTACCTTTCCATAACTGAAAAGAGCTCGTAGCTTTGTGTAAATCAGTGTTACATCTTCGAAATATTTTCAGTGTTATGTTTTGATATGGTATTAATAGATTGTCAATCATCTTCTTTTGGGATATTTCCCTCTGAACTGTGATTCCAGTCAGCTGAGTCTTGGAAACAACAGCTACTTGAGTTCCTTGGAAGGATGTGACTGCTTCCTTGTACATACAACAAACCGCGTGCTTGTAACAGTCTGCCTTTATCAAAGCCTGGGACTGTGCACAGAAATATGCCTGGAACTAAGAAATTGAAAAACCATAGAATCCCAGCCTGGTTTGGGTTGGAGGGACCTTAAAGTTCATGCAGTTCCAACCCCCTGCCGTGGGCAGGGACACCTTCCACTAGAGCAGGTTGCTCCAAGCCCCTGTGTCCAACCTGGCCTTGAACACTGCCAGGGATGGGGCAGCCACAGCTTCTCTGGGCACCCTGTGCCAGCACCTCAGCACCCTCACAGGGAAGAACGTCTACCCTAATCTAATCTAAATCGCCCTAAATCTACTGTAAAAGTATTTGCAGAGCTTTTTGCATTGCAATGTAAAACAAATTTGTGTTTGCAGGGATCTGACACACTCTCTTAAAATTTGTCTGCTCAGAGATGATTTAGGTAGCATAGGCCCCTGAGGATTGTTTAATTGCTGTGCAATTAAATTAACAAATACTGTGATCAGACTGGAGTATTTATATTCGGGGACTGATCAGACTGGAGATATTCAAGGCCATCTCTAGACCCTTGCTGATGATACTGTCTTACTCGTTTCTGCTGGACTCTTTGGGCTTTGCTATCTAATACCCACTTTGCTGCTGCATAGCTGTGCTCTGGCTTCCAGCATAGGTGCTCTTTGTGTGAGTATTTCAACTGTTCAGGGGCCTGTGGGTTTCCTACAGTGCCTTATGGTGCTGTGGTGGTTTGTTTGGGGCTGGTTAGTATCTGCTCTGAAACTGGAAGGTGCACACTACTTGCATGGCATCTCTGTGAATTGTTAAAATGAGGTTCAAAGGTTTTCATAGGTTTATAGGCTGCATCACACTAAGTTCCTGTTGGTATGTGTAACTTCAGGAAACATTCAGAAAAGAAAAAAGTGTAAATTGATTTTTCACGTGCCTCCAGCAGTGTCATTTGGCCAAAGGATTCTTATCTCACTTCAGGGTGCTGTGCGTCATGCATCATGGTTCTGATAAATAATACAGGTGAAGACTGTATTATTTATATATATATTTAGATATCTATAGCTGCAAATGAAGTGGCAATGGTTCACCTTCATCCCTCCAGTATTTATCACTGATGAGAACAATACATTGATCTGGGATCTTCAGGCTACTTAGAAGATGGGTGAATAAATCCCTGGAAAGCTGAGTCCCAAAGGCAAGCTAAGACATGTTAAAACATCTATAGCAATGCTGGTTCTCAACAGCTGAGTAGAAGATAGACTTGGCTTTTTCATAATGCCTTTCAAGTTGTAACGTGTTCTGGGTTCTTTATTGTATCTGACTACCCTCTGCACCATTTTATTTTGGCTGCTGCAAACCTGCTGAAATGAATGCTGTGCAATTTCTCAGTTACTGCTTATACTGTTACATGCTTACCTGCTTCACTTGCTTTATGGTTTTAGTTAAGGTGGCTGGGAGATCACTACTGAGTGGGAGTGTGTGCTGTGCAATTCTCTTTCTATCCAGCCATGAGGTACCTTTAACAAAGGATCCTGTTACCTCAAATAGCCTTTTCTATGGTATTTAAATAGTATTTTTAGGTATATATGACAGAAGTTAGTCTACTATGCTGTTCACTTGAAGCAGTGGCATCTTACCCATGTGAGATCATCATGTGCTTGCACTCAGCATAATTTCATGGAGCTTGTCTCAGTCCTACAAAAAATTATAAATCCTACATTGCTTAAAACACACATCATATTTTGTGCTTATTTCAGTTACTTATTCTTACATTCTACTTATTCCAAACTTTTTCTGGTTTAGAATGGGGTAGTTACACATTTATATCAGATCCTATCTTGCTCCTTGTGGTGTTCACTGTTGATCATCCTTTCCTTGATACACTATATTTAACCCTGAAAGTGCAAGAGAAACAGGGACTAATTTTCAGTGACACTTTGCTGATTTATCGAAGTGGAAAGTTCTTTGCAATTGCAGTAAGTGACAGGTTTGAACCTCAAATCAGCAGCAGCCTGTCGCATAAATTGAGGCTGGGTCCTGACAAGGACTTTGGTGGAGGATTCTGCTGGGTTTGGCTTGCTGAGGTTCATTCATGTATTGCTTTGAGGCTTTTTGTGAACGTCTCTGAAATCAGCAAATCCCAAAAATTGTCTTGGCCAGAGCTTGGAATAATAAAGTTTTAGTCTTCTTCAAAGTTAATTCAAAAAACATGGGTTGGGAAGTGAAAAATGCTGTAAACTGACATTTTGACTTCTTACCATGACCCACTTTTCCCTTCCTCTGTTTCAAAAGGATTCTGGCTTTGATTTGTGATACCTTCATTCTTATTTCAGCTACTTGCACTCACGTAAATGCACATAGTTTCTGCGTGAGGTCTTTGAATTCTTGAGGAATTTGGGCTTATTTTAAGAATTAGATTATGTATTTTGTTAATGGGTATAACATGCTTACTGCATCTACTTGGTGGAACCATTAAGTAATGACAGTTCTGACTTTGTGCTGTATTCCCAGTTGGTTGGGTCCTCACTGCTCACATCTGCATGGGTTTAGCTGCACTGCTCCGAGTGTGTTCCTGTCATCTTCCTCCTTCTGTGGGATATGCAAGAGAAAACAACCACCCGAGTGCGTGCTGTAGTGTTTCATTAAGGAGCCTTTTCCACTGTGTTGGGAACGGCTCCTTTCCCACTTGGCAGCCTCACCGGAATAAAAGAGCTCCTCTCAGCTCTTTTCCCATGTTATCATATTGCCCTTCATCTGACTGCAGTCTCACAGCTTTGCCTGCACTGCCATCGTTCTGAGGGGGGTGTTCCTCCCCTTAATGGCTCCACTTCTTCTGGCTGCTCCGGGAGTGAAAGGCTGCCTTAGGATGGCCTTGCTTGCCTGGGGGATGTCCAAAGGTCTGTGAATATTGTGACTTAAAAGTGTTCCTCAGCTGACCGGCCAAAATATAGGAGCGATGGAATAGCCTCCTGGCAGGACTTCAAATAACACTGTCACAGAATTAGCAAGGAGTTGGTAGTTAAGAAATATATTGATGGTCTTTTCCAGCACGGTTGATTCTATAATGAATACTGTGAGCATAAATGAACGGTGAAGTATTTTCCTTTTGCGTTCCTTTCTTCATGGGATCTCGAAAGTGCTTAAGGAAAAACTGAGCCAGTTATATCCTGGGAAATACTTATTTTTAATTACCACGCTAGGAAATAGCTGTATTTGAAGGATTTATGCAAAAACTATTAGGAAATCAGTGCTGGGAAATGGCAAGATACTTTGTTCCTTTTCAGTATGTAGATGGTAAATGTGGCAGTGAATCTGGTTCGGGTGGTTGGGTTTCAGATTTCAGTGTTAGACTAAATAGATCAGTTTTCTTCATATTCTCATTCATGGCAGTGCTGCTCCAGAGAGATTAACAAAAAGTTAATACCTGCTGATCCTTTAAAGCTTTCTATATATAGTCTTTCGTTCCTTGTAGCCTTTTAGGATTTGAGGTACAGCTGTTTTGGAAGGACTTCTTTCTGCTCTTCAAAATCCCTGGAATAGGTTGCCCAAAGAAGTGTTAAATGCTTCATCCCTGGCAGTGTTAAAGGCCAGGTTGGATGTGGATTGGAGCAACCTGGTCTAGAGAAAGGTGTCCCTGCCCAAGGCAAGGGGGTCAGAACTACATGATCTTAAGGTCCTTTTCAACCCAAACCATTCTATGATTCTATGATTTTAGTTTCCGATCTGATTCCCAGTTCTGTGATACACTTTTCCAGCGGTTGCTCATTAAGTGATTCAGAGAAGCCCTGCGGAAAAAGACTTGGGGGTGTTGGTTGATGGGAAACTGAACATGACCCGGCTTCAGTGTGTGCTTGAGCCCAGAAACCCCCCAGGTGCTGCGCTGCATGCCCAGAGCGTGAGCAGCAGGTCGAAGGAGGTGATCCTGCCCCTCTGTTGTGCTCTGGTGACACCCCACTTGGAGCACTTTGTGCAATTCTGGTGTCCTAAGCATAAGAAGGACATGGAGCTGTTGGAGCAAGTCCAGAGGAGGCCAGGAGGATGGTCAGGGGCTGGAGCATCTGCCATATGGAGACATGCTGAGAACATTGGGATGTTCAGCCTGGAGAAGAGAAGCTGTGTGGGGATCTCAAAGCAGCTTCTAGTGTCTGAAGGGGGCTACAAGGATGCTGGAGAGGGACTCTTCATCAGGCACTGTAGTGATAGGACAAGGGGTGATGGGTTTAAACTGAAACATGGGATTGAGATGAGATCTAAGGCAGAAGCTCTTCCCTGGCAGTGTTCAAGGCCAGGTTGGACACAGGGGCTTGGAGCAACCTGCTCTAGTGGAAGGTGTTCCTGCCTGTGTCATGGCGTTGGAACTGGATGAACTTTCAGGTCTTTTCCAAACCAGTCTGGGATTCTGTGTCAGGCTCACGAGTAGGGAAGGGTTTGCCTACAGGCTGCTGGGGCCATCAAGTGTGGCTGCTGACTTGGAGCCTGTGTTTGGCTGTGCTGGACTGGATGTTACTGAACTTTTCTATTTTCTGGGGGTTTTATCTTTAGGAGTTTTTGTTTGGGTTTTTTTTTCCCCCTCCTCGTCCACAGTGGTTTGCATTCAACTTCCAAGGGGTCACCAGGAAACTTAAGCTAATGTTTAAATAGTTTGGGGATAGATACTGTGGGAAATAATGATATTGCTTTCTGGTTATGGACATAAAGAACCTGCATGTTAGTGTTCAGCACTGCACACCAGTGCTGACCTTACTGACCAAGACGTGGCAATGAGATGCACAGGGGAAGAATTTGGTGACACTGTTCCAGCATGCTTCTCTGTGGGCATAAAATATTCAAGGCAAGGTACAATGTGTTTGTAGATCAGTTGCATGTTGTAGACATTGTTTGTTCGGTGTCTTGGATCAAGTATTTATCTTCTACTCTCAGATGTTGCTTTTTAGTTTAAACTTCCTATGGGAGCTGTCTGGACCTGAATCACACTCAGGTGAAGAGTTTAGAATCCCAAATCTGCTTCTGGGGAGGTGTCACGTGGACTCTATGCTGTTAAGCATTTCGGGGCAAGGCCATCTCTGGTTTTGGCACATGTGACTCACTTTCCCCTTATCCAGAAGGACACGTGGGTATCTCCTTAGAGGAAAGGTTTGGTTGGTGTTTAGCACATCCTCCTGACATGAAAATTCCCATTGCAAATATGGTATGTCTATCCCAAATACAGGCATTTAGGAATATCTTAAATTTCTTCAAGTAAATTCATCTCCTGTTTTCTTCCATCAAACCTGCTGAGTTGGGTTATGCTGGAGAGCAGGGAAATGGGTCACACACGAGCTCTGTGAAGGTCAAAAAAGACTATTAGTAGAAATCTCAAGATGACAAATGTGGTTTCACTTGAGCTTACCAGTGCCATGGAGGCGCTGACCTGTGCTGTGGTTACACGCTTACATCAGCCTTCTCCCTCTGCAAGTCAAGGTAGGAGACGAAAGCAGGTACATTATTCTGCTTCTATAGAAGCTGTTAAACCGGTGGAACTGCCATTCCTTCGAGTTACGTGTTCACCACGCACCCCCATGGTGGATTTTAACTCTGGGCTTACTAAACTCTGAATGATAGCAGCGTAAATTGTCATTAGGTGACTGCTGCTTGCAGTATGAAGTCCCTGCATTAAAATTCACTTGCTGCCTCTCCTCCCCTGGATCACTGCAGTGTCCCTCCGCACTACAGACCTTGTAAAATTTCTTTTTAATAAATAGCAGGTGACAGTAAAAAGAACTTTCTCTGCTTCTAGCAGCAAGCTTTTAGGACTTGAAGTGTGAGGATCACCCTAGGGCATTTGTAAAAGCCTACAAGAATGGTCGGGATAATACACAAAATTTAGTGTAAATGTTAATTAAAGGCAGGCCAGTGGAGTTCTGTGTTGAAAATACCCTTTTGGTGGAAGGTAATGGTATTCAGGCAGGTTTTTATTTTGAAACCAGGTAATCTGTTTCTGACCTGGTTCCTTTGGCAGTTGATTGATTTTATGGAATGTGAAATGCCCTAGTGCATGCGTGGCTTTCTAAAGAGAGAGTATTTATCTGCATTTAATGATTTCTGTAGTGGATACCTTCAGTACTTAAACCATAACTAACTGTGAACTCAAAGGATCTCTGCCTGAGCTAACCCTACTTAAAGGTACCTGTACAGATTTTACTTTATAAATCATGCATTTGCCACGTCCCTTCTACAAGCACATGTGATTGTTTGAAAAGAAATGAAGGACCAATATTTCAATGGAAACATTGTGACATCTGCTCTCTGAATCTTGGGGAATTCATATAAATAACTGTTGCTTATCAAACTGTGTAAATGGCACAATCGCTCATCCCAGTCCTGAACCAGGGAGGGGGTTGTCCTTGCCCTCTCTGGGATAGATGCCAAGGGTTACAGCTAGATGTTCGTATGTTCTGCATGAGATCTGTGCTGTGTCTCCTGAGGTGTAAGGATGTGGACCTGTCAGAGTGAGTCCAGAGGAGGCCACGGAGCTGCTGCGAGGGCTGGAGCAGCTCTGCTCTGGAGCCAGGCTGAGAGAGCTGGGCTGGGGCAGCTGGAGAAGAGAAGGCTCCTGAAGGGGACACCTTAGAGCAGCTCCAGTGCCTAAAGGGGCTACAGCAAACCTGGAGAGGGGCTTTGGACATGGGCCTGTAGGGACAGGACGAGGGGGAATGGCTTTAACCTGCCAGAGGAGAGAGATTGAGATGAGCTCTGAGGCAGAAGCTCTTCCCTGGGAGGGTGCTGAGGCGCTGGCACAAGCTGTGGCCGCCCCATCCCTGGCAGTGTTCAAGGCCAGGTTGGACATAGGGGCTTGGAGCAACCTGCTCTAGTGGGAGGTGTCCCTGCCCATGGCAGGGCGATGGAACTGGGTGAGTTTTAAAGCCCCCTCCAACCTAGACCAGATTATGAGTCTGACTGTTGTGTTCTCTGCAGTGCCATCCAAATAGAGTGTGCCCTAAAAAAAGAGTAACTCATAGAGTGTATTTTCACCAGTCACCTTAAACGTGTGGGCTGTTAATAGTGTTTGACATAGTTTTTTATAGACTTGCAATGATCTCTGACTTCCCATTGAGGTGAGTGACCAGTGTGTGTTCCAGGGATGGTGGAACTCAGGGTTTTGTTCAGACCCCATAGTAGATAATGGAACAAATCTTTGGAACTCGAGTTGTGGACTCAACAGTGTAATTGTGAGGGCGAAGGGAAACCACTGAAGAAATATCTGTGTGCTTTTGTGTTTGTAATAGAATTGGGATGTTTCTTGGTAATGAGTAGTTTCATCAATCAGGTGCTTACCTAAATAGCGTGTGTGGGATTTGGTGCTTGCACATGGTGAGTTCTGCTGCTTCTCCCCAGTAACATGCTACAAATCTCCAAAACTGGTAAATGAGCCCAAATTCTTGTTTCTTTTTTCCTCAGGCAAAATACATCTCCCAGTGCATTGATGAAATCAAGCAGGAGCTCAAGCAGGATAACATTGCAGTGAAGGCAAATGCAGTCTGCAAACTTACATACGTAAGTGCCTGGCTGGGTTATGCTGCAATCCCATCTTTGGTTTTGTATTGCTGACTGGCAGCCAGTCTCTGATCTGGGTGCCTGCTCAAATTGGTGCAGGTGAAGATGCTCCCACGTGTGCCTGACAGCAGGAGCTGCACATTCGTATCCTGTTTATTGTGCTGGCACTAGGATTGGTGCAGTTGTATTTTGTTGAGTTAGCTCAAGAAGCTGCTCTGACTTAAAACTAACCCAATTTTAAAAAGTTGTTTTCAGCTGGATTGTTTCTTATCCAGTAGTTGCCTGAGCACTTGGGACTGGTTGTTTCTCTTTATGCTGTCCTTTGTTGGGGAGAGGAATACTGTTAAAGAATTACTTCTGTGCTTCTGTTCTGGGCTTTATTTAAATAAAAAATAAAAAAGCCAGGAAAACCCTCCTTCCCACTGTTCATATCACTGTGTGTTACCTGGAATTAATGCAAACTGTTTAAATCTTGCTTCTGGTGGAACGTCAAGGCTCGTTTGCCTTCCTGTGAGTGGCGTAGAATGTAACATTCCTCGTGAACTTGAGAAATCCTGTAGTATCATTTTTGGACTCTTGTTACATCTTCACTTTTGTGAGGAGTCTTGACCTATTTTCTTGAGTCTCTTACTTCAGAAGGTTGTTATTTTGTCTTCTCTGCTCACAGTTACAGATGCTGGGCTACGACATCAGCTGGGCTGCTTTCAACATCATTGAAGTCATGAGTGCATCAAAGTTTACATTCAAAGTGAGTTCTCTGTGTAGCTACAGCTGTACCAGCCAAGCATTGGGACATCATCTTTTGGTTTGCTTTCTGCAATACGGAAGGGAAGCAACTAGTCATTGTTTCAGTTAAGGGTAATGCTTGGCCTGCTTGGCTAGCCTTTTTCTACTGGATGTTTGGCAATATCTATGTGTCCTTCATGAAGAAACAGGGTATTTTTATGTGAAGTCCCTCTAAGATTCCTTGTAGCAGGAATCCTGTTTTATTTTGGAAGAGTTTTATAATGTTTCTTTGAGAGTTTTGTTCATGCTTTGTGTTGCAGACGTTTTTCACCGAACAGGGTGGAATGTTAGTGTCTAAGGAATAGTTTCCAGATTGGGCTTTAGTACCTGAAGGTCAGGAGTTAACACAGACAATATAAATGTGATGTTCTCCATTCCTTCTACTGACAATCCTGCCTTATTTCTACATCTTTGGGGTCACTGTATCTTTATCTTCTAACAATGTAGAGAAGGTGAAGCTTGTTTTATTATCCTTAACACAGATAGATGTATCATCCCTAGAGATGTTGCTTCTCTGAGATTATTCTTTCCTGATATAAACCCCCTTTTCTAGAGAGCCTTGTCATGCCTCTTCTGTTACGCAAACCTCCTGCTAATTGTTCATCTTTTTAATACTAGTTTTAAAGCTGCCATTTGTTTTCATCTAAACATTGTCTAAACTGACTTTACAAGTGTTGCTTTGCTTCTTTGCCCCTTGCAGCGCATCGGTTACCTCGCGGCCTCTCAGTGCTTTCATGAAGGGACTGATGTCATCATGTTGACTACGAATCAGATCCGAAAGGTAAACTTTTTACTTCAGTCCTTAATTTTGTCTTGCATTGTCTCCCTGGTTGTATTTTCAGACCTGTATCAGTTGCTTTTCTAAGAATATAAAGGTGTTTGAGTAGAATTCTGTTCACTTGGGTTACAATCTGCTCTCATTCCATGAACTGGAGGATTAAGGAAACACTTCAAAGCTGTCCATAGACTTTCCTTGTGCTGTCTCACGCCAGCTCTTGTTCGTTCAACACAGTGACAAAATGAGAACCTTTGGTACTATTTCCAGGCTCTTAGGCAGCCCTTAAAATAATGTAGTGGATCAGAAAAATGTCCCCATTCCTGAAGTAAAATGAGCAGTCACCTGGCTCCACAGATTTTCTGTCTGTGAGGGTCTGTTTTCTTCTGGTAATAAGCTTTTGACACCTTTGGTGTAATTGTGTGTAGAAGTGGTGAAGAATGTATGTAAAGTTGTGTTCTGTATTCGTGTACCAAAGTGTGTTGTATTAATTCTCATAGAGCTTTGTGACTTGACTTTTTACAGAGTTATCAGGTTGCAGCATTTTTTTTTCCTTTGTATTTTAAGGGATTATCAGTTCTCAAAATCTGTTAAAGCTGGGATGAACTGCGGTTTTGTTGCTCCTGAAGCAGATTTCATTATTCTTAAAGTAGGATCTGATTTCCTACCACCTGCAAAAGGTTTTAAAATAAGGTGCAAATGGCAGAGAACCCTGAAAGCCTGACTCTGCTTAAATCTCCTAAAGCAGCCTCCATGTACATGTGAACCTGGGCAGATACTTGAACACAGTCAGATATGAACATTAATGTTGTTAAGAGTCTGAAGCTTAGAAATACCTGAAACACGATGTAGGACTATGCAGGATACAAATAAGCCCAAGGAGACTTGACCAGTGAAATGTATGTCCCACCCAGCTTGTGTTCTGTATCTTTATGGATGGTGCTGCCAACAGCTTGGAAGGGAAGTAATCTCATTTCTCTAATAGATGGAGCTATTCACTCACTGTTAAGCATTCAACAAGCTGGTGACAGTTGGGCTTTGACCCAGCAGGGTTAATATTTAATACCACGTTTTTAGGACTTTAAAGATGTTCATGATTATATCAAGAGTTTTAAAATCTTATTTTCCGTCCTGAAATACCACCAGGGGATGGTGTCTGTGATTGCTCTAATGCTGCAGTATCCAGATATTGCATAATTAGGATTAATTATGCCCATTATTAAGCCCAGGCTGGCTGCATTTTACAGGTGTTGGAGGCCTTTCCTGTTAAGAGTTGACATAAATCCTCCCGTGAAGTAGACCTCTGCTTCATGTGTATTGAGTGAACAACATTGGTCTGAGAAAATTGTTGCTCAACATCCTTTGTGATCTTAAATTTTTGAGCCTGTTTTTCCTTTTCTAGGATCTGAGTAGCCCTAACCAGTATGATACTGGAGTTGCACTGACTGGCTTGTCCTGTTTTGTTACTCCAGATCTTGCCAGGGACTTGGCAAATGACATCATGACACTGGTGAGTTGATAAGATTGAAATCATTTTTTCCTGTCATTAAAGAATGTGAAATAGTTCAAATCTGGTAAATAGCTGTTAAATTTAGAACTGTTCCATGTGAAAACTGATGTTTAGTTCTTGTGCGGTTTACCGGGAGCCTTTACAGACCTTAGTTAGCTCAAGAGGATTACCTCAACTATTGCTGTTACTTCTGGTGACAACTGACACTATTTTACTCTCCCCTCAAAGCTGAGTGTTCAGAAAGTAGTTGAGTCTCCCAGAAAGAAATTTTGAGAGAGTAGAGTGGACATAAGGACCTTGAGAAGAACTCTGGAAACACAGATTTGCTAAGAGCCTGACTGCAATTGTTTCATGAACAGATGTCTCATACAAAGCCTTACATCAGGAAGAAGGCAGTGTTAATCATGTACAAAGTGTTTCTGAAATACCCAGAGTCCCTCCGTCCCGCATTTCCTCGCCTTAAAGAGAAACTTGAAGATCCAGATCCTGGTGAGTGGATTTTAGGGAATTACTTCTGCTCCAAAGCATATAGGTATATCTGCTTTTGGAACTTGTGGAGAGAAGAATACATGGGAAATGCTGTAATCATCTTTTGGGTGCTGGTTGGCCTGTTTGAGCACATAAGAGTTTTGACAGATGTTGCCATATTAAAAATTCATTCTTTAAAATGCTGTTAAATTTATTACTTCAAACATGAAGCTATTGAAGCTGTATCAGTGGATTAACTTTTCATGGGACTAAGCTGCTTAATGGTTTGTTACTTACCTTGGCTATTGAAAATACTTCAGGGTTTGGGGTTTTGTTGTTCTCTGTTCTCTTTTAGAAAGCTGCAGCTTTTGGCTAGCCGGGGATGCATTGAAAATAACTTCATGTCACTTGGAGTTTATTTCTCACACTTTAAACTTTGAGTCCAGACTGTTCTTTGGGCCCTTTGTTACTATGTCAGTGCAATTCCACTCCAGCACAGGGAACTTGGCAATTGCTCTGTGTCATGTTCACACTTCCTGAAGGTGCTGGTCTTCCCTCCCTGCACCAAAACACTGCACACTCGGTTCAAGAATTTGGTGGGTGATGCAGTTCTGTGATCTCCATTTGATTTCCATTTGTGTTTAAAGGGAGAAATTTCCTTGCATGTACTGGAGTGATTTGGTGTGGGCATGTGAGGGATATCTTCCATGGACAATGTTTTTAAAGAAAACAAAGCACACACCCCCTCCACCTGCAAGCAGAGGAAGAAAATACCAGTTACACTTTGTGGAGAAAAGGACTGCTCTCTGCTAGAAAACCCAGACTATCTACATTAAGAGATTCCAAATTGAGAACAGTCAGTTTAGAGGCTGAGCAGTTAGAAGGGAATGAACTTGTTCAGTCAGATTGTTTGAAAATTTTTTTTGTGTGTGTTGTATTTATGTCTAAATAGCACATTTTAAAGAAACAGGAGTGTAAGAAACATTGTGGTGGCTGGGATTATAATGTTGGCTGTGCCCCACAAACAAGCTATCCACAGTAAAGGGGAGAGGAGGCTGACAGTGTCCTGTTCTTTCTCATACTGGACCCAAAGCAGATGTCCTGTTTGCTGATATATTAGAAAATAGCCCAAATGAAATAAAATACTTTCTCAGTTTGTTTTTGCATTCTTGTGTTTAGCTCACTACCTCAGGGGGGGTGGGGGGAGCTAATGAGGCTGATCCATTCCTCTTGGATCTTTAGCTGCTCTCATTGTGGGGGTTCTGCACTAGAAACTTCCAATTACAATGAAGGTGGTGATGAGATTTCTGCTTTTCCCACCTCTCTTTCCCAGGTGTGCAGTCTGCTGCAGTAAATGTTATTTGTGAGCTGGCTCGACGCAATCCCAAGAACTACCTTTCCCTTGCTCCCCTCTTCTTCAAGCTGATGACGTCCTCTACCAATAATTGGGTTCTCATTAAAATTATAAAACTGGCAAGTATTCTGGATGTGCATTTGCAGGATTTGGGCTCTCATTGAAACACCTCGGGTGCAAAAATAGATTTCTTGCTTGGAGGTATAGTTACCATGAAATCCAAATAAAAAGAAACCAGAAATATCTTCTAATGTTTGTGAACATAACCCAAGAGAAAAATATTTCAGTATAGCTTGGTTTAAATATAATGAGCTGCAATTGAAATAATGTTTTTATACTGTTTAAAAACAGCTATTAAATCACTCTCTTGTCTGCACTTTTTTTAATAGTTTGGTGCTCTTACTCCATTAGAACCTAGGCTGGGGAAGAAATTGATTGAGCCTCTGACCAACCTCATCCATAGGTATGTATGAGAGATGTCACTTCCTTCACTCAGGACTGGTGAAGTGCCTAGTAGGTAGGTCTGTGGGCACATTCCCTAGTGCTTGTTGAGTGTCAATATATTGGCTTCAAGCATCAAAAGATAATCACATCAGGACTATTTCTGAAAAATCTGAGTGAGATAAAACACCCTAAAGGAAAGGTTTTGGGTGTCTTGACTGTCAGCATGACTTTCTCCAAAGCACACATGAAAGTTGGAGCAATTTGCTTTCCTTTCACTTCATTTTAAGCCAGAGATGACTATGGAGGTTATATAAAAACACTGGCTTAAAAAAGGCTCAGCTGCATATTTGCCTCTTATGTTCACCTCCACACATTTGGTTCTTGACTTTTTTGGAAGTGCCTTACCCACCAAAGCAGCATGACAAGGAGTATATTGAAGTTCTTGCTTATGCCTTAGACAGACATGTTTTGGAAGAGGTTCCTTTAATATATGTCCTGAATACAGACAAGATAAATTTGAAACTATTTCCTTGTCCCTTGTTAAAGCGGGATCACAGCGTTGGTTTGGGTTTAATTCTGAACTGAAATCAGAAAGTAGATGTCTTAGAGGGAATACGTGTATTTTTGCAGTTATGAGAACAAAGTGTGACCTTTTGAGTTGTTAGTTAAAAGGTTGTTTCTCTTCACATCGCAGAGCAGGAAGATGGGTGGGAATGAATGGATTTAAATGGATATCTGTGTAGCTATGAGAGCAGCTCAAGCCAAAGAGTTTCTGTCTATCCTCCCAGTTTACCTTTAAGGCTGATTCAGAGCAGACCATCCAGCAGCCTGGAATCCAAATACATAAAGAGGGGTTTTTCAGCAGTGACAAGTAGATACAAATTCACCAGAAACAGCAGGAAGATGGACTGTATGTCTTCAGTCCTGCCTCTACTCTCTCTGACCAATTCCCACAGTAGTCATTCATTTTATTGTTTGTGAGGACTTAACCCTTTTTAATTTGGTCTCCATTCAGTCACTGGGGATCTCATATCACTTCAGCAGAAGGCAGGCCACCCCTGACCATCATGAAGTGCACAGGGAACAAAACTGATGGTCTTTGAACGTGCTGGAGTCAGGTATCCAGTGTGCTGGGTGACCTTCACGGTATCGCTGCTGACGTCTGCCTCCAGAGCTGTTTGCTCATTGCCTCTGCAGCCCTCGCTTCTGCAGACTGCTTCTTTGTTACTTGTGAGGTTCACTGTGTTTCCCTCT
Source organism: Nestor notabilis (assembly GCF_000696875.1). Lineage (NCBI taxonomy): Eukaryota > Metazoa > Chordata > Aves > Psittaciformes > Psittacidae > Nestor > Nestor notabilis. The sequence goes on along the minus strand of NW_009924167.1, from coordinate 19,983 downwards.
TGTGTAGATCAGGATTTGTAAGTAGCTCTGAAATCCTCAGAATTGCACTGTGTGTGTGTTCAGCTGGCAAAAGTTGTCTGGAATTTAACTTTTAGGGCAAATCATATGTTGAAAATGGGTTGCTCGCTTATAGGGAGGAGCACGTGTGTACCAGCACACCAGAGGAGTCTGCTGCTTAGGTGTGAACTGTTCCTTTTGGAGAGGGAGACTTGAAGTTCTCCATCTGCTGCCTTATTTTTGACCTTGGACGGAGAATTTAATTTGATCCTTGGACAAGATTGCTTCGGTGCTCTGTAACTGGTGCTGAGGTTTGGAGTAACCACTTCCTTCCCTGTTCCTTGTGTTACAGTGCTGGTACTTGCTGCTTTTCCAAGATTGTTTTTTAAACATTCAGTTTAAAATGAATGTTCGTTCCTTCCCCCAACAGTTAAGTGAGAATCATTTCATCTAGTTTGAAGGTACATGGAGCAGAATACTGCCAACCTCTTGTGTAACTAAAGGTGTTAACTAGCTCCAAGATACTGCTGACAACTCTTCAAAATGTGCCCATTTTATTCCTTATTTAAAATACTTGATTTCTGTTTCAGCACTTCAGCCATGTCTCTCTTATATGAATGTGTGAACACAGTAATAGCAGGTGAGAACTGAAATTTGTAACTTAGAAAAAAACATGATGAACTTTGTCATCAATTAACGCCATCTGTAAACCTTTTTTAACTTAATGTATTTTATAACTGAAATAAGTCACCTGGCAAATGTTGATATGTGTTACTGCATAACTGTCACTGAAATCCTTTGTTACCAGTCAAGGCTAAGTTACTACAGCTACATTGTATTTACTAAAGGCTGAAAGTATGAACAATGAGTGATTATTTATATGCAAGGTCCTAAATGTCGTTAGAACTATGAGGTAAACCAGCAGCAGAATTTGAAAGACTGATGCCTTATGGAAATTTTGACCAAGTTTTCTTATGTGATGAAGGAGCAGACTTTTATAATTCTCTTGAGTTCACAGCTTAAAATCCTGATGTAATTCCTTAAAGGAGGTGATTGGAATCATTGATTAACAGTTTCAGTTTCTGGAGAAGGGATGCAAACTCCATGATGGGGAGTGAGACAGAAACAAAGGCAGAAAGGGATAACACAGTATTGCTGCTCAGACTTGGCACTTTTCCTGTCTTAGTGTGGACGTGGAAGGTTATTGACATCCACAGTTGGGCCATAAGCCTGTCTCTTGGGTGTAGTTTGGATAATGATGCAGGAACTTGCTGTACTGGGTCAGCTCAAAGAGGAAAGGGTGATCTGTCACTCACTTCTCAATCGTTCATTCCTTGAGGGAAATGTGAGAGGACATTATAATGGGGGAAAAAAATACCATAGAGGTTCATTCTGTTGTCATCAGTGTGCGCTTCCCTGAGATACAGCAGGGTGATTCTGTGGATTAAAGGGGAATTCACGCCCCCAGGACACCTCAGGGGCTGTAATGTAAAGCTCAGATTCAGAAGATGAGATGAGAAGCTGCGTGCCTGCGTTAGAGCAGCACCTTGCACCTGCCGGCTCTCTTCATGACCCAAAACAAGAGCATCCATCCCTCCTTCTCTGAAATGGAGCCCTCATTATGGAGAGCAAAATGCCACTGTACTTCCTAGTCACCAAGGTCAGCCTGTGTGACTTGCTCAGCAGTGGTGTTGGCTTGGCTGTGCTGTTTAACAGCAGCATTATGAGGGTAACAGCACCTCTGCTGCAGGGCTGTCTGCTGCCAGAGCTTTACAGACATCTGATGGAATCAACAAGGGGACTTGATTTGTGCCTCCAGTCTCTTGCTGGCTTGATTAAATCTAATTACATTAAACTCCAGGATCCATTGCTGCATCTCATTACATTAGGGAGGTGCAAGTGTAAAAAAATTCAGCTATACAGTAGCTGATGACACATTTACAGTCTTGACTGCTACGTGATAGCAGTAAACCAAACCTTAATGAGAGCAAAGCGTAATGAAAAGCAGCTTTGACCTGGCTCTTGCAGCAGTTCATACCTTCACACTGTTATTCTCTGCACTGCTGTTATTACTTCTAAAGAATATGAAACTATAGTTTGTGTGGCAACTTTCTCCCCCCCAAAATCTAAGCAAACAGAGAAAGAACAAAATAAACTGGCATCTTTCCTTGTGAGCTGAGCTAGCTGTTGACCTTTAGTGTTGCATTCATTCACAACACAGGAATACTAACTAATACTAATGTGTGCTTGTGTTTCAGTTTTGATCTCTCTGTCCTCTGGGATGCCTAATCACAGTGCTAGCATCCAGGTACAGCACTGGGGTTTGGTGGGGGCTGTTTGTTCTGCACTACTGTGTAACACCAACTGCCATGAGGAAACTGGATCGTGTTCCTCTGCCAGAAGTTAAAGCAGTAGCTCCCTGAAGCACTCTTGCTCAGATGGAGTCCTACGGACTGAAGCATTTCCTATATAAAGTCTCTAATTTCTTTTGCTCTAAAATAAAGATTCTTCTCATTTAGAGTTTTCCTAACTCTTACTCAGCTGCTGCTGTCAATACAATTGTGCAGAGGTTCCTTTTGTTTTGGAATCTGTTAATGTACAAGACCCTCTTACCTAGAGGCGTGGGTCTTGGTCAGAATGCTTCCTGCTGTATTGAGTACACATTATTGTGTTTTAATTAAGACTTTTAAGGCTTGGAATAAGCATGGTGTGGTCTTTTTTTTTCAGCTTTGTGTTCAGAAGTTAAGGATATTGATAGAAGATTCTGACCAGAACTGTAAGTATGTTGCATGTCTTCATGGAAGCTTTTAGCAACCAGCCACTGGGGAGAAATTGCAGCGGTCTTAGAGGCAGGAGCTGTTCCTCCAAACTGCTTGTTCAGTGTTGTCCCGCCCAATATGTTGTGAAACATTGCTGGGATTGTGAATGTGGAGATAATTTTTGATAGCACTTCTTTATAATAAGTGCTTTAAAAACAAATGAGTTTAATTATTACTGCTCTTTGTGGTCTTGTAAATCTGAACCAGTTCTCTATCCCTGCTTGGGGTTTTCCCTTTGTGTAAACTTGCTGCTTGGAAAGTAGCAAGGGATATTTGGCAGTGTAAGCATACTAGTAAAATGCAAAAGTCAGTGCTTGCTTATTTTAGTGACTACAAAGAGCACTGTGAAACCCTTCTTTGTACAAACTTTTTTCCTGACGTCTGAATTTTTTCCACTGAGAATAGGGCTCCAACTTAAAACACCAATCTTCAGTGCTTTTAAAGCTGTGTTCGTTCTAGGATGCCTGTTCTCAAGCCCTATAGTTTCTATATATTAAATACATATTTTTAAATCACTGATAAAACTTGAGATGCAAGATGACTGTGATTAAGATTATAAATGTAATTATGTGCCTTTATATGGAATTACGACATTAAAGACCATATTCTGTGGTGCACTGTTTCTCAAAAATGCTTTTTCTCATCATGGCTTTTTATTCAAGTGTATTGAATTGCTTTCAGTAGAAGCACGTGGTATCAAGATCTCATGCTCAACACAAAACAGTGTTTCTATATTTGGAAAGAAGTTTTATTTTGTCTTTCACAGTGAAATACCTGGGACTGTTAGCTATGTCCAAAATCCTGAAAACACATCCTAAGTCAGTTCAGTCTCACAAGGATCTCATTCTCCAGTGTCTGGATGACAAAGATGAGTCTATCCGACTCAGAGCTTTAGATCTCCTGTATGGCATGGTATGTTGCTGCATGTATTTCCTTTCCTCTCTAGCCCCTGTGGCCTTTTAGGAGGCTGACACTTAAAAAAACCCATGCAACTTCCTCTTCCCGCCTCCCCCACTAGTCTTGTGATAACAACTCCCTGATTGTTCTGGCACATATGATAAGTAAAACATCTGACACAGCATGGTCTTGCATACTTGTACTGGTTCTTCTTTAATAACAACATTGAATAGAGATTAACAGGTTCTTTTTTGGATTGTGACCGAAGCTGGGACCTAGAGGGGTGGTTCTCATTCCTTGTTAACACATGACACAGGCCCATCAAAGAGTTGGCAGGTGCTTTAATGGAATTAGAAGGACTTGACAGTATGGGAAATGGCTGTTGTAGTTCAACCCTTCAATAACTCTTTAACAGGTATCAAAGAAGAACTTGATGGAGATAGTGAAGAAACTGATGATTCATGTGGATAAAGCAGAAGGGACAACGTACCGGGATGAGCTGCTGACCAAAATCATAGATATTTGTAGTCAGTCCAATTATCAATATATCACAAATTTTGAATGGTCAGTGGTTTTATGTGTCATTTTTTGAGATCATCAGCAACGGTAACACTTGATCTGCTGATAAAATCGCATCCCTTTCACTTTTTGTAGGTACATCAGCATCTTGGTGGAGCTGACCCGACTGGAAGGCACACGGCATGGGCACCTTATAGCAGCTCAGATGTTAGATGTAGCCATCAGAGTTAAAGCTATTCGTAAATTTGCAGTTTCTCAAATGGCCATGCTTCTGGACAATGCTCATCTCATAGCCAGCAACACCCAGAGAAATGGGATCTGTGAGGTGCTTTATGCTGCTGCTTGGATATGTGGGGAGTTCTCTGAGTAAGTGCGAACACAAAACCTGACACGCTTTGAGTGGCTTCTTTCAGACAAAGATTCTGGTCACTGAAACGTGTTTTTTGGGAAGGATAGTTCAGAATATGCACCCTAAAGCTAACGAAATGATTGTGCAGGTACACATGCTCATTTTGGTAAGTTGGACAGAACATGATCCTGTAGTCTCCCGTTGTCATCTGGCTTGGTGTCTCTTCTTGTAATTGCCACTCTGAACACTGGTTCCAGTTAAGATTCACATACTAGGTGTGGTATTTTTTAGGAAACACTGGTGCAGCTCAAATCTTGATCTAATTAAAGAAGTTCTGCAAGGAAAAGTGTAGATTAAGAAGCAAGAGAACATACTCTTTTCAGTTTAATCACATTTTCAAAACAAAAAAAAAAAAACAAAACTCTGTTTCAGTCTCCTGAAGACTGAAAGGTTGAAATTTCTCAGTTGCTGTCTTTCATCTGTCCATTCTGTCTTTATAGGCACCTCGAGGAAGCAAACCAAACTTTAGAAGCAATGTTGAGGCCTAAAGTGACAACTCTCCCAGGCCACATCCAGGCAGTTTACGTGCAGAACATGGTGAAGCTTTATGCATCCATCCTGCAGCAGAAAGAGCAAGCTGGGGAAAAGGAAGGAGCTCAGGAAATCACGCAGCTGATGATTGAGAAGTTGCCTCAGTTTGTACAAAGTGCCGATCTAGAAGTTCAGGAGAGGGTAAGAGATCAAAAATATTTTGGAATTGATCATACCAGGTCTCTTGTTTCTCTGCAGCAGACATGTAATGTTCTGTGGCCGTGCACGTTCTATAGAAGCAGTTATCAAGGCTGTGGCACATTAATTCTGTGCTTGTTTAACTGTGTGAAGAGACTCTCTAGAGCTGCAGTGGAAAGGATGCTGACATTTCATGTCAGAGCCCAGGTTCTGTTCCAGTTCAATACCACCTCTGCAGATTGCTTGCAAGCATTTCACTCAAAGCAATTTAAATTTACAATGATTCAAGCAGCTAAGGCCACAGGAAGGGCCCAACCAGATGAGGGGGTTACCATGGATTATTTTACATTTGTCCTAAACCTGCAGTTTATGCTGCTTCTCTTAATTCCCTTAATGGAATAGAACAGTATCTTCTGCTGACTTGCATTGCAGTTGATTTTCTTTGGGTTTTTTTTTTTTTTTAGATTTTTGTTCAGCTTGTTGATATTCATTCTCAAATTACTTTGCATTCGTTTTTAGGCTTCTTGCATCTTGCAGCTAATAAAATACATTCAGAAGCTACAAGTAAAAGAAGTACCAGTAGCTGAGGAAGTAATAGCACTGTTTGCTGGTGAGCTGAACCCTGTGGCTCCTAAAGCACAGAAGAAAGTACCAGTTCCGGAGGGGTAGGGTTCCTTCTCTCTCCCAAAGCCTTATTTAAACCTTTAAACTCTTAAATAATAAAGCTAAATATATAATGAGAAGCACTGAAATACTCAGGGGTACTGGGTCAAGCTGTTTGTTTATTGTAATTCTTAACCAGGTTGGACCTTGATGCCTGGATCAATGAACCTCCATCAGACAGTGAGTCTGAAGATGAAAAGCCCAAAACAATTTTTCATGATGAGGAACAAAGACATTCCAGGCATAGACAGCCAGAAATAGATGAAGAGGAACTGGCCAGAGTGAGTGAATGTTAAAGTGCTTTTTCCTACATAATTCAGTAGTGATGTTGTAAGCAGTTGGAGCTGTTGTGGATTCTCTGTGCACCCAGAGCCATTCTGCTTTCTACAGCTCAGGGAATCTGATGATCTGATGTGAACAAAATACATGTATTTGAATACAGGTATTGCTTTAGGCACTGTGGAACACATCAGATACAGAGTTCTCTTGTCAGTCCAGCTTGCCTAGCTTGTCCAGATGGAAACAAGATATTAAAAAAGCTTGGCTTTTGTGAGAAGTTCTGAGCTCTTGTAAAAATGTGACCTGTGAACTGTGGTTTCTAGTGCAGTTCATTTGAAGCACAAGGGCTTGAGGATGGACACTTGTGCTGGGCTCTGCACCTATTTGGTTTCTTAAGTACCTCCATTGGTGTACTTCTGCGTGCTCTCTAGCAGCAGCAGAAGCAGCAGCAGCGTCTTTGCTTGTGGACTTCAGCAGCTTCTATGTATTCCTGTAATGTGTGCAGTGGTGGTACCACCTTTCCTGCTTCTGACCTTTTTCTTTTCATAGAGAAAACTTTGATAAAGAGCTTCGCTTTTTCCTCTTTTTGCAAAAATGTAATGGAACATCTGAATTGCCATCAAAATCTGGTCTTTGGGAGTTACTGTCTCTATCTTGCAACTGCTCTCTCTAGTCTACAATTAAAAAGCAAAGAAAGGGTGTTCTAAGGAATGTTAGTTATAGTAGTAAAAGTACCTGTAGTTGTATCCTAGCATGTCTTGTAACTCAAAACTGGTTTATCATGCACAAGCCACTATGTTGGAGTCTTTTTGCAGGTATTGTTCCAAAAATTCAGGGAGATTGCATTTTGCACTTTGCCTTCTGTCTCTCCTTGCTTACGAACAGACATTCTAACTACAAATCCTCTTCTGTTTTAGCGTCGAGAAGCGCGGAAACAAGAACAAGCAAACAACCCATTTTACATTAAAAGCTCTCCTTCCCCACAGAAGGTGCGTGAGTCTGAATTCAAGTATCTTGCTGGCCTGATAGAATTGTGTGAAGGCTCATTGAACGTTGGAGCTACAGCTTCCCTCTGGGACATTCTGATTATTCCCACTACAGTTCTGATCCCTTTTAATAGTGTGCTGACTGCAGGGGCTACCTACTATTTTTATAAATTAGTTTGTGCTAAGAAACTCACAAATGACCTAATGTCACAAGAGCAGCCAGCTTTCTGGGAACCTCTTGGAGACCTCCAGCTTAGGAATAAGGAAGTAGTAATTGTCCCAGTTCCCATTACACAGTAGTTTGGAACAGTCTGAATTAACTTGTTGTGGAAAGCACAGAGTTTAGATTTCAGCAAGGGCTCTCTAAAAGCTGTAGAGAACCACTTCTCTGTGCCCTTGTGTCACAGATTCCTGTGCAGGTAATTTGTCCCAACACTGGGTTCAGATTGCTGGGCACTTCATTAAGAGCAGTGGAGAGAGTGAACTATGAACATGCTCCTCTTGAATATGCAGTGTGTTTTATAGATCAAAAGGTTGTTTTGGTCGCTTCTTAACCTCTTTTTTTAGGAAAAGAACCTGCTTTATTCCCTGCATATGCTATGGATAGTCCCATTTTCCTCAACTCAAATTTCAAAATTTACCTTTTGAAAGTTATTAGAAATAAAACACAAACCAGAAACTCTCCAGGGAGTTACAACTTCAGGGCAGTAACAGGTTAAAAAAATGTAGATAAAAGCGGGCTCTTTTGTGGTAGTTATCAGCTGGCTTTAAAATACACTCTGCTACCACACAGAATTTAGTACTGAGCCATTTCATTCCTATCCTTTAGAATGTTCACTTAAAGGATTAAACTGCTTGCTGGTTTGAAATGCATCTGTTCATGTAGGTTCGTATCTGCCAGTGCTCAGAATGTAACAGGTTTTCCTTTTCCCAGCGATACCAAGACACTCCAGGTGTGGAACATATTCCCGTGGTCCAGATTGACCTTTCTGTCCCCTTAAAAGTTCCAGGTAAATGCAGCTAATCTTTAAAATGAATTACTGAAATTCTGTTAAGCAGAAGTGATAATTCCTGCTTAGGAATTCTTCCTTAGGTGTTTCAAGGCAAGGAGCAAGCCTACTTTCATTAAACTCTTAAATGCATCCTCCAAACTCACATGTGTTGAAAATAGTACTTTGCAGTCCAAGTGCAGTTCCTCTCAAGATAGTATTAGCAGTAATTCTGTGATTAAATATATTATGCAGCCAAGTCTGTAATATCTGAACTAACCACTTCTGTGTAGATAACAGTCACCTTTGGAATGTCTTAAAGGGCTAATGAAGGTGATCAGGAGACATAACCACTGTTCTGTGTAGATAACAATCACCTTTGGAATGTCTTAAAGGGCTAATGAAGGTGATCAGGAGACATTAAGTGGAGTCTAATGGTAGAGATACTATTTTAATATCTTGTTTCAAGTGTCAAAAGATAGTTGTGTATCCAGTAAGGAGTGATACAGCACTGAAAAGCTGTTGATGAAGTGCAGTACATCGCAAGCAATGAGTTCCGAGTGCACCTGTTTAAGGTTTACATAATAAAGGGTGGAAGCTTGTCAGTACAGAAATAGTAGCAATTCTACTTAAAATATCATTGTTTAGGTGCAATTTGTAATCCAGTTAATGTGGGCGAGAGACAGGGAGCAGGCTAGAGCTCTGTCCTATTTCTGGAGAGATGGAGTGTGGTAATACAGCTGGTGCTAGAGGGGCTGTGAGATGAGAGGGAAGCATGATCCTTCTAATTCTGAGAACTATAAGTGAGGTTCACTCCTGACATATTGTTTCAGTGATCAGTGTCCATGTGGACTGTAGCCTGAAAGCAGTTTGGCTTCCTCTTGAATGCCTATGTCTGACCAGTATGTGAAACTGGAAGAAGAGCGAAGGCATAAACAGAAACTGGAGAAAGACAAGAAAAAGAAAAAACAGAAAAAGGAGAAGAGGGGTAAACACCATCGCCATAACTCCCTGCACACAGAGAGTGAGGAGGACATTGCTCCAGCTCACCACGTCGATATCATCACAGAGGAGATGCCAGAGGTCAGCTGCTTTGGTTGGTGGGCAGAGCTGTGGGGTTTATCTGTGTGCTCTTCTGGAGAGAACTTTCCCCCAGAACTGCCAGCCAGTCTGCATTGTTGCAGTTCAAGAGCTCTGATTTCTTGTAAGCTGTTTAGGAAGTGACTGATTGAGATGGTCCTTGGCTGTCCTTTGCAGCAGCAGAAGTGATTGTCTCTTTGTGCACAAAAAGACAAAAATTGGCACTGAAGCTATTTAAAAACCAACCAAAAAACCCCAAACCCAACAAAACAACGTGCATCTCTGCTATAAAAGTAACACAGTCCAAATAGTGACTTCGTTTGTTATGCTCTGCTGCTTCACTTTGACGTTAACTTGCTGTCTAGTCAGCAGGTTTGCAGCTGATTGTAATTAATTGTGCATGCTAATGATGTCATCTGTATTTGTTCCTAAAATTTCCTTTAATCAAAACCCAACAGCAGCAATTCAAATCTTGCAGTTTATGAAGAATAGTTTTCTGTTCTATATTAATCTTGTAGCCAGATGCTGCATTACAGTGCATTGTTCCTATAACTTACTGTGCCTGACTGCAAGCTGGCCTGTTCCAGGGTTAATCTTAAACTGGTTTGGGTCATGCCCCATCCCTGGCAGTGTTCAAGGCCAGGTTGGACACAGGGGCTTGGAGCAACCTGCTCTAGTGGAAGGTGTCCCTGCCCGTGGCAGGGGGTGGGAACTGGATGAGCTTTAAAGCCCTTTCCAACCCCAACCATTCTGTGATTCTGTGATGTAAAGCTTTAGTACTGAAGTTGCCTGTGGTTTGCTGCTTCAGTGGATAGTCTCTTTCTGTCTCCTGCAGAATGCTTTGCCCAGTGATGAAGATGACAAAGATCCCAATGATCCATATAAGGCACTTGATATAGATCTGGATAAGTAAGTGACAGTCTTGTATGTGAATTTACTTAATTGCTAACCAAAATGCATGAGGGCAGGTCTGGGGCTCAACAGGCAAAGGCACTAGGTATCTACAGTCCACTAGGTGAGAAGACTAATGTTGGTGTGTCTTGGATGTAACCTCAGATGATCATCCAGGTGTGGGTTCCCACTGCAGCATAGCTGCTAAAAGCTAATTTGCTGCAGTAGCAGGGGGCTTGGAAAGAGCAGGAGAATAATTTTGTGTACCTGAATGGAGTTGGAAAGCTCAGGCAGTGTGGCTGGGATCAAATGTGAGTTAGTCTGAGCTTTGGGGGTCGTGTTATCTCTGATCTAGCCCGCGCTGGCACTGAGTGTGACCTGCTTTCAGCTGTGTTCATCTCTGATGCACTGTGCACATGGCAAGCCTGTGTGCTCTGTGTTGTGATCATTTGACCAGTACCAGCCAGTTCATAGCATCCCCATTGCCCTGTGGACAATGGGTGGTTCCACTGTTGAAAAATGTTGTTCTAATATGATTGATTGAATAAACTGCCCATCCTAACTTTGACAAGTCTGGTCCCCATTCAGCTGCTGCAGTTGTTCACATATGAGCACCCCAGGCTGCAGTGCAGCAGACACTGGGTCCCTGCATGCCATGTGATGATTAGCAGTGGGCTGTTAAGTATTGCACATAGAGGGGTTTTAGTTGCTGTTGTACAAAATCACCACGCTAAAAATAATTGCTGATTTATGGCCCATGGATGCCTCCTGTGAAGTTCTGAGGCCTGTGCAGGCATGTGTGTGCATGTGTAGTACCTCTCTCTCTGCAAACTTTAAAGTCTGTACCATTCTCTGCAGTTCTCAAATCGAATTGTACACCTCAACAGTGTAGAAAACACTGAGCAGAGCAGTTCCTGAACACTAGGCTCCAGGAGGCATCTTTGGACTTTTGTATTGTTTCCATCCATTCTCCTTCCATTTTGTAGGAGTCACTGTGCTCTCCTGCCGTGTTTTCTCATGTCTCTGTCCTCTCTCTTTCTTTCTGTGCTTGCACTGCTATGTCTGTGTCACGCTCACATGCAGTCTGGTTTCAGGGAAGCCTTCCAGGTAAGAACACATCACTATAAGTGGTTGACCCTCTTTGTCAGGTTGGCTGATTTCAGTGGACAGCAAAAGTACTTGAAGGGAGGTGAAGCTATTAAAATCACCCTCAAATTTGTGTGAGATCGTTGACTTTCAGCACCAATCCCTGTTCCTGTACAGGTGTATGGGAGGTAGCTTAAAGATGAGATCTGTTTACTGTTCAGACAGGGCCCATCTTGTCCTTATAATGTCTGTTTCAAAGTGTAAAATGCATTTGCTCTGGTGGTTCTTGAAATATAAGCAAAAGATTAAGGCAGATGAGGCCATTAGAAATATTCTTGAACTGCTTTTGCAGCTCAAACATGAAAATTAATGTGAAGCAAAAGCTGTAGAAATAGAAGAAGAGGCAATGACTGAACTTCTCATTGATCTCTGGACAGTGTTTGACAAGAATGGAGAAATTCCTGTGGTGGTTTTTTTCCCCCCAAGCAACTGGTTTGGGACACAGTGTAAATCTGAACTACTGCTCATTGAAATGGGTATCTGAAATTAAACACAACTTTTAAAATGTAACTGTAGAGATTCATAGCATTAGCTTCCAAAATCAAACAATTTCTTACTTAAAACAATAGCAACAAACAACATGTCTTGTTTGAGCCATACTGTCATTCCACTGCTTGAATTTCCTCACTGTTGCAAATGCTTCCTCCTGTTTCACATCTTCACTCTTTCTTTGAGAGTGGTCCCACAGAAATGCAGCATAACACTGTATGTATATAGGTGTTATTCAGCCTGCAAGTCTGTAGTTAGAACTTTTAGGAGTGATCAGGTGTCAGCAAGAGCTTGTTTCTGTCACCTTCAAATTGTTTCTGTGAACTTCTAAGCCGTAAGGACAGTGTCTGTAGTTACATAAGTAAACTTCAGGTACAGAATTATGTGCCCATTTAAGATTTGGGGCCTAACTCTTTAAAAACAAAGCATGCCTTGTCTTGGACACCCAGCAGATAATCTGAGCTAAGGAAGACTGTTTGCAGAAGGATAATGGTCTCTTTATTTTTAAGACCCTTAGCAGACAGTGAGAAGCTGCCAGTGCAGAGACACAGGAACGTTGAGACCCTAAAGTCACCAGACTCAGAAGCTCTCCTAGTAGAGAAGAAAAGCAAGAAACCCAAAAAGAAGGAAAAGAAACACAAAGAAAAGGAGAGAGAGAAAGGAAAGAAGAAAGAGAAAGAGAAAAAGGTAGTAGAGGAGGAAGAGGAAAAAAAGGTAATTTGCCAAGACTTGCATTGTCTTAAAAGTGCTGTTATGGGCCATATTTACTGCTGTGTTCTCTTTGTTGCTTAGGAACAGTCACATTTGACAATTCAAACAGCTGAATGTTTTCAACCTTTCCTTAATTATTTTACAACTGTAAAAGCAGGTATTTAAAGATTTCTGTTAATAAAAGTAACATTTATTTAGCCTTACAAGTTAGCAGAATTCAGCTTACTGCAGCCTACACAGCAGATACACCAGAGCTAATTTGGAAGCTGAGTTTCCTGATATTTGGTCTGCTCTTAAAATGGGTAACTTTTTAGCAAAATACCAGGAACTCCCTTTTGTTCTACATCCTATCCCCCATATACTCCAGAATCTTTCAGTTATAAAAACTTGATGGTTGTCAGTTACTTCGAAGACTTGAAGTGTCCTTCTTGTTAACTGCTCTGCTGAGATGCACTTCTAGGATGCAGCCAACGTGCTTTGATTGCCTGTAGATATTGTGACCTGTAGGTGATATGCAGTTACTCTCAGCTATGTCCAGGTTTGGAAGTGTCCTCAAAAGCTGAAGTTGAGCTTCTTGAAATACTTGCTTCTGAATGTATTGCAGATCTGTATGTGAGCGTTCTGGAGTGATTTTATTTTTGTTGTTTTGTTTGGGGTTTTTTTTAGGAACAGTACTAAACCATAATGGGTTTGTTTTCTCTTGAAATTCAGGGGGAAGACTTGGATTTCTGGCTTTCCACCACTCCACTGCCTGCTTCCAGTACCCAGCCACAGGTAGACATGTTGCCACATCACAGGAAGCCTTCCCTTACCATTGCATCTTAGCTGGGATATGAGTGCTTTGTCATGCCATGGGAGAGAAGGGGAAGCTGGGTTTCATCTCCTCAACTTACTGCTGCAAAGCAATGACATTTTATCTCCCCCATTTACAAACACTGCAATGGGAGGTTTCGGGCTCGTTCTGCTGTGCAGATCAGTGGATAAAAATGCAGATGCAGCTACAGGCTTGGTGGATTTTAATATTGGTGAGGTTTAATGTTAGATTACTGTATGGTTTGCCTTGTGTGAGCTAGACACAATATTAATAGACAGGAGAGACACAGTCTGAAAGCAAAAGCTTCATGAATTTTGATGGGACATTTTAGAGGAAGAGACAGGGAATATAAAGGGATGAATTCCTTGGAGGAAGTCTCTTTAATCTCATCCTCAGGTGATCATATTAGCTGGGTCTCAGAGGCATGAAATGAAGGCTTGATGTCATGTTAGTCTAATGTAATTTTTGACATAACAATTTGGGGGAGGGTCACTGTTCTTTTGGTGTAGGATTCAGTTGTTCCATTAATGTCATAATCCTTCTGCTAATCTACTCAGAGGGAGCCTGAAGTGGGTGCTGCCCTTGTGGCCGAACCTCAAGAGATAAAAAAGGAAGAAAGGGAAGAGCCAGATGAAGAGGAGGAGGATGAAGGAAAGGTAAGTGGTTTAAGTTGCTGACACCCTTAGCCATGTTCTCGTAGCGTTCATTAAGAGAAGCACACAGGAATTACCAACAGCATCCTGTTCATTATAATGATGACCTGCAGATGGGCAGCAGTGGAATGCCACATCCTCGAGGAGCTTTAAATGCTTCATAGGAAGAAGTGTGGCTGTTCCTTGAGATGAGGGTCAGGTCACAGTTTTAAAGCTGAGCTTCCAAACAGTTGAAGAGATTTGGCTGCCTGCTGATCGCAGGCTGCTTTGGGTTAAGGTATGAGAGCAAGTTAACTGGGACCCAACGAAGAATGACGGCTGGGGTTTAAGGAATGGAAACTCTTTTGGGTTTCTGCAGTAGTAGAAGCCTGCAAAGAGCGAGAGTCCAGAGTTGAAAGGTTGGTAAGAGGGGTCATGATGTACTCGCTAGAAATACGGGTTTCTTCAAGGGTTTCTTGTAGTTTCTTGTTCTCCTTGATAGAAATCCTCCAAACATAAGAAGAAAAAGCACAAGAAAGAGAAAGAAGAGAAATCAAAGGATAAAAAGAAATCCAAAAAGAAGAGTCATCACAGCGAGGAGGAGACAACCGAGTCAGTGCAGAATGGAACACTAGATGATGAACCACTACCAGTGAGTTCCTGTGCACTGGCAGCCCTTGCCTTGGGAAAAAGGCAGGAGCGAAACTGCTTTGGGAGGAAGAAGAATGACAGTTCCTTTCAGAACAAATAGTTACACTGCAACTGTTGTTTCTTTCTTGTTTTTCAGCCTATGTCCAGTTACCGCCTTCTTGCTGAAAATCCATACATTAAAATGGTGAGTGTTTTGGTGTTCATTTCCAGATGTCTTCTCTTTCTGTGCTCTCTAAGAAAAAGAGAGGATACCCTGGGGATAGGATAGGGCTTTGTGCAGACAACGTTTAACTGAAGAACTGTTAAAATCCCAGGGGGTAGAAATAAAACAAAGCTCTATTTCCCTTCCTCTGGATGTCCCACTTCATAAGGTTTTAAGTTGTTCATTTCTCACTACTTAGCAGCACTGTGGAGCTGATCACCAGTGTGCTTTCCATTACCCTGTAACTGTACCAAATGACCTTTATGAAGCTTGTTTTCTTTGGTGCTCTGCTCTGTGGTTTGAAGTTGCTGAATCTTCCTGTGACTTTCTTCATTTGCAGACTTACGATATTCAAGGAAACCTCCAGAATGATAGTCAAGTTACTGTCTCTGTTATCTTTGAGAACAAAAGCACTAGCTTCCTTAAGAGCATGGAACTAAATGTCCTGGACTCTCTCAACACTAAAATGCTCCGACCAGAAGGATCATCCGTACATGATGGGATACCCGTGCCCTTCCAGCTACCCCCTGGTACGCAGCTTTGCACAGCGTTCTTGGAGTATGTCTAGTCCTGCACTGCCCTCCTGTGGAAAGAATTATTCCTGCCACTTGTTGTTTTCCAGAAAGACATGTCCCTCTCTCTGCCTGGGTGTTCCCAGGCTTTCCCACAGTTCACTGGACAGGATACACCTCCTTACAGTATGGCTGTAAATGCAGGTGGTTCTGTACAACGAGAGCAAAGCCTAATGTAGGGCTGGGACTCAGAATGTCTTGGGTTATTTTTCAGGTGTCTGTGGGCTGGCGCACCTTTTGAACATGCCAGCATCACCAGGAATCTGAAATTCAGAAGGAGCATGCTACGAGATTTAAAAGGAAACAAAGTTTATAGGTTCATGAGCCATTAGAACCTGCTCTGGATTTAGTCTCAAGCTATTGTGGCCTCTGCCATTAAAACAGCAGAACATGCAGTGAAAGTTTGTGATATTTTTGTGCTTATTTGGATGGGGAGCTGAGCCCTTAGGAAATACTAGACATAGATGAAGGATAATGGCTTCATATGTAGTACAGTCAAATCCCTGAACTGCTTTGAACTTCACTTCCTTTGCCAAAGAGTTAATGTGAATTCTGACCCAGCTCACAGAGGTCATGTGGGATTTAGCAGCTTCAGGGTGTATTTTGATCCCCCATGAAAAGGAGTGGGGTATTCTTTTTATTCTGTATAAGGCAGTTCTTGATACAGACCATGTATACTAATAGAAAAACACAGAACCATTAGAACTCAATTTAGTTCTGACAAATACTTGGAAAGCTGTATATTTTTGCAGTTACACAGTTGAAATCTATTGCCCCTGTGACATACTTTACCCAGACGTTCACTCAACCTCTACCAAATGCCAGCTATCACTGCTGCTTTCCAACACCCAAGAGCTAAGTGCTGAAACAGTTAAGTCACAACAGGATTTGTGCATCTAATTCTTCCAGCTACATGGAAAACTTTAAACTTTGGTTCAAAAATAGTCAGTACATAAAGCTTAGCTGCTACTGATAGGTTTATTTTAACCATTACTTAGAGATGGAAACTATTTTCTGACCTGACTTCTTCTCCTCTCTTCATGCTAGGAATCTCTAATGAAGCCCAGTTTGTGTTTACACTTCAGAGTATTGTTATGGCTCAGAAGTTAAAAGGAACACTGTCCTTTATAGTCAAAGTAAGTGCAGCTTTAAACTCTGTGCTTCTGCTTCCTTTGGAACTGCATAAGGGAGCTTGACTTGGGTGGAAAGCACTGCTTTAGAGCTTTTTTTTAGGCATCATTTCATCTCTGCTGCACCAGCCCATTCTGTGATGTGAGAAGTATTTTTACATGACATCTCGTGCAAAGAGTGTCCTGAATACTGCGTAAGCATGTCCTAAATTGTCATTCCTGGCAGTGTGTGAGCAATGCAGCCTGAAACATGCCACATTGTCAGCTAGAAACTCACTGCAGTGGTGCATCTACTGGGGAGAGGAGGTCAACCAACTAGTGAGAGAGAACCCAGTCTCTCTCTCTTCTGATCTCAGTTGTCCGAAGATCAGTTGGACACTGCTACCTGGTACAAGGCTGGAAAAATAGTAAGAACTAGATACAGTTACTAAGGATGGAAACCCAGCCCAAGAGTGAGGTTAGTTTAATGAGGCAGTGTTTAATGAGTACTGACCTGTACAAGACTATGTGGGTTTCAGTAAAATTTATTAATGAAGGAGCTGCTTGAAGGGAGTGAATGGAGACAGTTGTGGCTACTTCTGGGCCAGCCATGTTCTCTATTTTAAGGGTTTCTTAATAGTGGTATCTGAGAACCTGGAGAGATTCATTTATTATTTTGCTTGGGAAACAGTGAGCTGTAAAGCCACACCTCCAAGTGTTAGTTTAAACTCAGTCTGCTCAATATATTTCAGCAGAGTGCAATCAAAAATGCAGCCCACTCCCCCCAGTTGTGTCCCTTACCTGCTGTAGGTGTAGGTATCAACCCAGCTGCCCAAATCTCTTCTCCGAGTGGCCCGATCTTGTAGCGTGATGCTTGTTCTCAGACTGATCCTTCAGGCCCAGCCAGGGTATATCAAAGGGAATTGAGCCCTAAAGTCTTCCTTGATGCCTGTTTGGTAGGTGGGGGTGGTGCCTCCTTGAGCTGCCTCAGGGCTCCCATTCATCTCCTTTCCTTTGACCTGTTGCAGAATGATGAAGGTTCAACCCATGAAAAACTAGATTTCAAATTGCACTTCAGTTGCGCTTCATACTTGATCACGACGCCTTGCTATAGGTAAGTGCCACTTAGGGAGCACAACACTGGTGCTTTTGCCACCCATGTGAAGCTGAGCTTTGGCTGCAGGCCATCTGCAAGATACACAGCATGCTTTTGACTTTGGCTGCTTGTGATTGCTTTGGTCACAGTTTGGTTATCTTGTGTAATGTTTGACTGTCAAAATATGTCCAGCAATTTAACTTCATGAACTTACTCATTCTGAAGAGGGAGCTATGTGCCCTGTGGGCTGGCAGAGGTCCTGTGGAAGTAGCTCTAGTTGAGGTCACTCCAGTCTGGAGTATGGTTCCCACATTTGCTGTAAACCCATTTTCCTAGAGCTTGGTAGTACTTAGACTTCTGCATCCTGAGATGTCTTAAGGTCTGCATGGGGTTAATGTGGCAGATTTCACTTGAATTTCTAGTTGAAGTGTTTACTTTTCTTCCTGTTTTGCAGTGATGCTTTTGCCAAGCTCCTGGAGTCTGGAGATCTGCACATGAACTCTATTAAAGTAGATGGAATTAGCATTTCTTTCCAACATCTACTGGCAAAGATCTGTTTTCATCACCATTTTTCAGGTGAGTCTTTTTTGATGCAAACCTTCTGCAAAATTCCATGTTCTAAGATTTCTGCTTTGCTTGGCCAGTGCAAGACTCTGTGGCCTCAACAGTGACAGGAGGAGGTGATGGCTAGATTAAATAAATTTGGGAGAGGAGTTTTTTCCAGTTCTATAATACATCAAAGCATGCAATGTTCTTCAGAAGGAACACTCCTTCTGTCCCTGTGGCTTTCCTCCAGCCCAGCAAGGCACATGCCAGGTACCACAGGAGCAGCTTGCTTATAGTCAGGGCTGTAACTGTTCTCTGGAGGGTGTGTTTGATCTCCAGTGCTTCAGCCTGCCTCTTCCCCAGTGCTTTGTTTCAGTAAAGGAGAGCTTAAGCTATTCCGTTCTGGACTTAATAATTAAAACACAAGTACTGGATGAAGCAAAACAAATGGCTGTTTCATCATGCTCTGGTGAACTCTTTAGATGTTGCCTTGCTGCAAATATTTTTGGGGAAGAGATCTACATTCTGATCAGCATTTTTGCCACAGAACAGTTGCAGCTTAATTAAAAGACAAACGTCTAACCTCATGATTGTGAGATACCCCAGATAGGAGCCAGGAGGAGCCAGGCACATACATCATCTTAACCCTGACTTCCTCCTCCCCTCCCTCAGTAGAAGCTGCTGTTCCTCGAGGCCAGGCAAAGCAGAGCTTCTTCTTCGTGGGAAGTAAACCCTGTATTAAAAGTTGTCCCACTAAATGAAAATTCCTTTTTCTCTTTATAGTTGTGGAACGCGTTGATTCGTGTGCATCCATGTACAGTCGTTCTATCCAAGGCCATCACGTCTGCCTACTGGTAAAAAAGGTGAGAGCATTGTAACACTGAGACAAGACCTGAGAGAAGCTGCAGCCTTCCTTGGCTTAGAGAGAGGGAAATCCTCGTGTCTGAATCCCCTGGGAACACCATGGGCAGATGAATTCATCTGGCCCATGGATCAGTTTGCGCTGAGCTGCTACCGTGCTCGTAGCTCCCAGTGGTCTTTCTGTTGCCCAGCATATACCTGGTGGGTAGTAGCAGCGCTGGTGGCTTCCCCGAGCTGTCCCCAAGCTGTCCTCTCAGCTGAGCCTGCTCTGATCCTGTGCAGGCTTCACTGACTGATCCCAGTCCCTGAGCTTGGCTGCAAATAAAATTATCCCTTCTTAAAAGAGGAACTAATAGATTTCTTTTTTCTTTCCAAGGGAGAGAACTCTGTATCCATAGATGGGAAGTGTAATGATTCCACCCTGCTTAGCAACTTGTTGGATGAGATGAAAGAGACATTGTCCAAGTGCTGAATATTCCTTACAAAATACTCCAACTGCAAGAAACACACCCAACGTGTAAAGACGAGCAGACCCAAGTGTTAAGTTTCTCCCTCGTACGCATGTACTATCCTGGGGCACGTGCTTTTCAGTTAACTCCACCATTGTTTGCAGTTTAGACATTTTAAGGCTGTATGTTACCTTTTTATTTCAAAACTTTTTACAAACTGTGGTGTTAACCCTTTCTAGCCCAAAGAGACCCTGGTGACATGACTGGAGGAGGGAGGGAGGGAGGGAAGGGCGCTATTTATTCAGCAGCTCACGATGATCCATCCCATAAACTTTGCCATCTGCGTGGGACAGTGGGCTAAGCAGAATTCCATCAACAATAGCACAGTGTTGCTTGTGCTTATTGCCAGGGGAGGTTGACTTGATACTTCGCCATGGAATGTGTCTTCAGGGCTGCTGTAGTTGATGTATATTTCTAGCAGAGGCTGGTGCTGGACCTGAAGGCCTC
>NW_009924166.1:0-42278 GCF_000696875.1 Nestor notabilis | reverse complement strand
GGTCTAGTGTGAGGAGTCCCTGCCCATAGCAAGAGATTGGAACTAGATGATCTTTAACTTCCTTTCCAACCCTAACTATTCTATGACTCTTATGATTTTCTATATAGAACAAAGTACCTTTAGAACCTGACTAAAATGACACTGCTTTTTTTCTACTCCTTCAACGTCTGCTAAATACGCAAGGGTTTTGACTGTTTCCTCACCCTGAAGAACATTTTAGTTAGTGTGTCACAACATAACAGACGTTCTGAATTATGTTATGAATGGGTGCTGCAAAATCTAACATCTCATACAGCTGCACAGATGTCCAGCATGATTTAGCAGGCTGAGACCTGAGTGGACTACAGTGGTCATTGCTGAATCAACTTCAGAAGCGGCTTTTTCATTTGCATTTCGCTTCGATGTTTCTGTTTTAATAATTTTTACATACTAAGCCTTGCCAAAAATACCAGATTCACTAGATTCCTCAGTCAAACCATAAATTACTAAGTTATTATCTGAAGAGCTTTATCGCTTTCTTGAACCTATCTTGAATTTTCAGCCTATATAACCTGTACCAAAACAGAGTTAGTTTGGTTTCCCAAACAAGTTTCTCATACTAAATCTGTAGCATCTGCATTTCAATGGACATGAATGATAGCAGGCATAGTATGACTATGGAAAAACCACTAGTTTGCCTTTTGATTTCAAATGGAATTATGAATCTCTCCAAAAAGCAACTGCTTCAAAAGTGTGAATGTATATAATCCGAGACAAGTTTGGGGTTTTTTGATGCATTTGAAAGACTGTATTTCAGATTGTAATTTCTAATGACTGGATAAAATCTTGAAATTTCCATTTCCCCAGACACACATACATTTTCAAACAAGCATTTCAGCACTGCAAAAGCAATCATCTGACCTTGATAAAAGCAGCATTTTCTGTCAGGAAAAAAAAGTTATTTTATTTCATTGGATCTACTAATTTTAGCTATTGATTAAGCTTTACTTCCTATAATTAGTGCTCATTGAAAGCAAGCAATTTACTAAAACCTAGAATTTTCATACTGATTTGTGTTAAGAGTTTTAGTTCTAACTCCTTCAGCTATTAATAATCTGCAGGATGCCACTGTTCGCACATGCAATGTCTTGGCTTGATAATACAGCCAACATTCTAGTTACTGAGGTGGAAGCTCCTATCTGGAAGAAAGTTGCTAAAATGCAGCTTATTCTTCAAAAGAAGTCCAGTGATCGTCTGAGAACTCCATTTGAGAGATTGCCTCCTGTTAGCAGCAGCTACAGAACCAGGAAAAAATGCCAGATCTCTCATTTTGCCAGGTGAATTTTGCTTTAAGTGTCTACTATGTCAGCGGCCTATCTACCAGTGTTTACATTCATCCTTGTTTATAAAACTAGGCACTAGAGCTGAGATTAAACTGAAAGACAAGGGAGATGCTCTCTGTTTTCTGCTTGGGGTTATATGGGCCAGACTATTCGTAATTAAGAGACACGATGGAAGCAACAACCTCTTGGGCCTCAAGTTGGATGTCCAGAACCGTATTTTCTAGTAATAACATCCAAAGGGTAACTCTGTTATTTTAGTTGTAGGATTTTGTTCTCCACACAGCATTACCACACAGAACCTATCATGCTCACCAAGACACACAAAAAGGACAGGCTGGAGCTATTCGGCAACCGGTGAGCCTAAACATCTGAAATGTCACAGTAAAGGAGAGTTCAAATAGGTGAAACAGAGGATTACTCTAAGACAAACAGAAAGTTGGTTTGGTTTGGTCTGTACTACAAAAACACACACAGAGTGCTCAGTGGGATCAGGGAGGGGAATAACAGCAGGCCAGATAGTCTGTCTGGAAAGCCAGTGCCGCCTTCTGCTCTGATGTTGGATGTCTTTTAACGTCAGCAAAGTTATTGGGTGGAATGACATAACCTTGAAGTCTGGGACCAAGACGGTTTAGTAGACCAATGTGGATATGTCAAGATGAAAGTGGCAAAGTTGTTTATTCAGGTGATCCCTGAAACATTTGAAAGGAGTGCTGCAAAGCAGAACTGACAGATGGACTCAGTTGGGGAGAGCAGAGAGAGTGTATCTGCTGTTTGGTGTCAGCTGCTTGCTGCTTAATGCCATCAGTTTGATTTCAACACCTATTCCCAACTGTATCCCCTGCAGCCTTGTGTGCTCATGCTGCACACAGCCCTTAAAGAATAAAAAACAAGAATCCATAGAAGGGTGCATAATTTCTATTAGATGACACAGTTTTTTCACTCCCATTTGCTTTCTCCATGTCTCAGAGCACAGAATCCTCCTCTCTCTCTCAAAGCAACCCCAATAAGCAAGGCACCCAACACTTTTAGATGTTTTATTCTCAAAAGAGAAACAGCACTTCAAGAAAACTTGATAATTTTATTTCATCTTTATGCTTCTTAAACCAGTTCTAACAACCCCGAGCCTTTAGACAACTTGCGAATTACTGACATATTTGAAAAGGTGTCATACTTAATTTTCATGCCTGAATCCATTAATGCTTTAAAAAAATTTCCCTGCACCTGTTTCTTGTGGAAAAGATAGGGTGAAGAAAAGAGAGCTTTGATCTTTTTTATAGACTACATGGGGTGCTTACTTTTAAGAGTCTTGATCTTGCATAGGCCTGTTAGGAGAATTTCTGGAATTTAAAAATGGCAGAAGGATGCCCTAAGATAGAATCTATCAGCTAAATTCACCAGCTCACCACTGACATAGTTTTGCAACAACAAGATTGTTAATGGCTGTTGCAGCTGCAGCAGAATTACAGTGCTTCTGTAGAACACAGATTTTGCAAAATATACAGCAGTTTCATGGGAAAAATCATGCAAAGTATCACCTCAGATTTGGATGGGATACAGCAAAGATTTAACAGTTCTCCAGCAGGCCATAAGTAAGCCAGAAACCAGAAAATCTCTCCTCCATATAAACCTCTAAGAGGAACTGAAACAGGTAAAAAGATGGGGCTAGAACTCAGATCTGGTTTCCTGCACATGCTGAGGTTTCATTCATAGCTGGCATTTATCTTATTATCTTTATTCCTAGGATTCAGCCTGAAAAACATCCACTAGCATCTTACAGTAGTCTAGACAAATATTCCAGTCACAAACTAACTTACAAGCATCTAAACTGTGACCAAAAATCTAGGAATTTTTATTTTTTTAATGAAATAAAGAGGATTTTAATAGGGACTCGTGTAGCTGCTGGCATTTCCAATCCTGCCAGTTGAACTGCTTTACAGAAGCTGGGACTGAGTGCAGGAGTTGAGGAAAGCTGAAAGCTCCGACCTGTGAGGTTTAATAGAACACATTCTTACCTCCCTACTGAGCACAGTTTAAAAATGGCCAAGAGTGAACTAAAGTGCAGTCACTCGTTCAGTCACACCAGGTCAAAAACTCAAACCAAGTCATGGACACAATTTGGCCCACTGAGACAGAATAAAAATGAATGTTAAACCACCCATAAACAACCGATTAAGTTATAATAGATCATTTCTAAAATATAGAGAGTTCAAGGTCTAAACTTTTGACACAAGAACAAAGGATAAAATGAAACGGACAGCTGGAAAATACATTTCAAATGGACATATTTTTGTGGATTCCTCTCTTAGGCATCAGTCCAAATCCAATTAAATTCAATGGTAACACTAACAATTACTTAAGTGGGCTTTGGACTGGAGCCTTATTGACTCCAGTTTGTTAGTGATATAAATACAGCAACTTGACTGAAGCTAATGGAATCACTTAAGGATTTTTGAAAGGCAAAGAGCTAAGCACCCTCAGCTTTCCTGAGAGTAGGTGCTTATGATTCCACACAGTACTGCCTCCCATCTATGTGAAAAAGAACAAAACTTGGTTTGTTGTGTTAGAAGTGCCAGTTTCTGCTGAACTGAATTCCACGTCTTGCAAGCCTTTTTTGTACATGAGTCTGGCCTGTGAAAGGGAACTGCTTAGTTATCTATTTTGGGCAACAAGTTAAAAGAAAGAAAAAAGAAACCAAAAGAAGCGGTGGTGGCACTGTATTGATTTATTGGCTTGTAAGAGACAGCAGGTGGTGGTACGTAACTATCACTCCCTGTTGTAAAAGAGCCACCCTGAAGTGGAATGAATGGACAAAATAACCTGAATCTGAACCATTAGCAAGTGTATCTTATTTGGGCCACTGAGCAAATGTTGCCAGGACATCAGTCCAGAGTAAATGTTTATGTTTGGATTGAACAAATTGCAGGATATTAGGTGGCAAAATAGTACCGTATCTATCTTTGCTTTTCCTTGGATACTGCAACAAAACAGTCTAAAAAAGCAGTTGGAATGACACTTGGACTGACTATGTTTTACCCTTAGAAGTCCTGCTTTGGAAGAAATGCATGACAATTTTCTCCAAGAATATTGTTATATTTCAGAAGGGACTTCGATTTATTTCAAGGGGGATCCCACTCGGCTGCTTCCATTGTTACTGAACATTTAAGACATGCTGGAGTCATTCAACATGGATTCTTTTATACAGATAGTATGAAAACCAAGCATATACTTCATACATATATTCAGTTACACAGATTTTCAGCAGTAGTAGCAGATTTATAAAGAGTTCTTCCAGTTCTTCCAGCATTCCAGGAAGTCTGTGCCATTCTAGGAAAACAGAACACATTTTGTTCTGTTGAAAGTTACTTGGTAAGTTCATCCTATACAAATTGTGAAACACATTTGAAGTTAAATGGGTAATTTCCCACTTCAGCCAGTGCAAGGCCAGTGTAAAGTTTACAGTCCTTCCATTTACAATCCTAACAGCAACCAGCCTCAGCTGCAAGCCCTTCATGCTTATTCTCCAACAATTGTTGGAAGAAAGAAAGTTGTTCTTTTCAACTCTCTGTGAAGCAACTCACTTGGCAATGAGCAAGGAGTTGTTAAACTAGCCCTTATCACTCAGTACAATCAGCGGCATTCAGCTAGCTGATGCATACCAAAGCTGTGCCATGTAGACCAAGCATCAACAGAAGACTATTTTACCCAAAAGCAAACCAGCTCCCTACACAAGGATGTATTGAAACTATACAACTCAGAGTGCGTTTTACAAAACTCAATAGTATTTCCATCAGCATGAAGTAACAAGTAATGCTACCATTAGAAAAGCCAATAAACTTAAAATCAGTTTGCAGTGAGTGATGCCTTTGAATATTATTTTTCTTGGGTTTGAGCCTTTTGAGTTTTTCTCAGCAGTTTAGTTCTTCCATATATCTTCTGAAGGGTTCAGTTCTTCCATGATCTTAGATTCATCTGTTCACAGAAGACGTGGTATGAAAAGTGGGTAAAACCTATAATTTCCAATGTATTTTTCAATTATTCTGTTATTTAGGCATGATTCAGGTTAGATATAAGGAAAAAGTTATTTACTGTGAGGGTGGTGAGGCGCTAGCACAGGTTGCCCACGGAAGTGGTAAATGCCCCATCCCTGGCAATGTTCAAGGCCAGGTTGAAGAGAGCCTTGAGCCACATGGTCTAGTGTGAGGTGTCCCTGCCCATGGCAGGGGGTTGGAACTGAATGATTTTATGGTCCTTTCTAACCCAAACCATTCTATGATTCTGTGATTCATTAATTATGGTGAGAGCAGGTAGTCAATACAGTCACCAGTAGTAAAGGAGTATTGGTGAAAAAGTGTTACTTTGACTTACGGAATATTTACAACAGCAATGGCAAGTGACTCAAGTTCCATCTCTCTTTGCTGCATGCAGTTCTGCTGTAACCATCAAAGACATACTAGCACTGCAATAGGAACAACATTCTGTTTCATTTGTTGAAGACAGGGAAAACAGAACAGAAAGAGAAAACTGCGTATATCCAGTGGAGAAGGAGCATTAAACACAACCGTAGCGTGGACGACTCAAGGACCAGGATGTGGAACACATTATAGAATCATAGAATCACAGCCTGGTTTGGGTCAGAAGGGACCTTAAAGACCATCCATTTCCAAGCCCCTGTCACAGGCAAGGACACCTTCCACTAGAGCAGGTTGCTGGTCCCACCCTGCCCTGGAACACTGCCGGGGATGGGGCAGCCACAGCTTCTCGGGGCACCCCTTGCCAGCGCCTCACCATCTTCATATGGAAGAACTTCCTAATGTCTAATCTCAATCTCCCCTCTGTCAGGTTAAAGCCATTCCCCTTGTCCTGTCTCTCCAGACCCTTGTCCAAAGCCCCTCTCCAGATTTCTTATGGCCTCTTTAGGCACTGGAGCTGTTTTAAGCCCTCCCCTTAAGGAGAGCTCCAGAGCAGAGCTGCTCCAGTCCTCGCAGCATCTCCATGGTCTCCTCTGGACTCACTCCAACAGCTCCACATCCCTCTTGTGTTGAGGGCCCCAGAGCTGAACACAGGGCTGCAGGGGGTCTCATGGTCCAGCTGTCCCACAAGTGCAAATGCATCAGCTTTGGTGACTCACTCATTAAGGATGAGAAAAGGGACTTTCCCATGAACAGTTACGGTTCTTCAGCCTGAACAGTTCTGCCTTGGACCCTAAAACTTGAGCATCTGCATCTGACAAGATGTATCCACAGACATTAAGCTTTCAGTAGACTATAAAGGGTCCTTTTGCTCCTGTGTTCTGAAATGGCATTGTAAATAGGTAACATAACCCATATCCCTCTTTAGACTACCAAACCACCACAAGGAGACTATACAGGTTCACAGAGAGTAATTTTATACGAAGCACAACTAACAGATCTACACATAACCAAGATTTGATCAACAAATTCAGACTCCTCTGGTTCACAGTCTCATCACAAAGAATTAGTTTTATCTTGTGATGTGCTAAATTTTCTTAATCCATTAAAATTATGTCCCAATTTTAAATACTTTTTACTCAACAAATGTCTATTAACAAAACTGGTTGAATAGAACAGAAATTATATTTTCCTTTCAGAACTGCCAGTGTAGTCTTGGGCATTTTACTCCCTGTATCAGGAGCAAGTCATAAAAGTCTTTCAGCATCCAAAAATATCAAGCCCCCTGTGAACAGTCTTGTAGAGAAAGAAAAAATAAAAGCACTTCAATGTGCACTTTTCACAGTTCTCTTGCTTGTGCTGATAATGTAATTTATTTTTTAATAGGGGAAGGATAATCAACTTTACATGTAGAAGTTTCAATCGTGTTATTAATGTACCAACATTTTATTCCATAGAATCCCCTTGCTTTAGCTCTGCCTGGACTGTGTCTGGCCTGAACAAAAGAACATTAATTTTTGGATATCTACTCTTTCTTTTCCAGACTCAAGAGAAGTATTTGGTTTCTACGCTACAGAGCAGACTGCAAATTTTAGCTGCCATTGCATTGTCCTTATTTGTTCTTCTCATTACAGAGAGGACAAGAGAGTTAAAAACCCCAAATTAATTATACAAATGATCTCTGAAGAGCCAGCAGGGATTATTAAGACTCTTGTGTGCTGTGAAATGATTTACATGCTGGCAAGAGCAAACAGGCAACATTAGAAATACCTTTCCTAGCCTTTCAGAAAACACTGAAGCACATTTCTCATCAAGTGCTGATCTTACTGGGAGGATGAAACTTGCACAACTGACACACAGACAAAGGGCCATCCCCATTTGAGATTAAGAGAGTATGCAGAAGCTTCTCGGTATGGGTCATGATAATGTAGCACTGACTAATTAAGTAAATAAATCAGTGCCAGTTTTTGATCTATTTGTTTCACTGATGCTTAGATACAGTGACGGTTATGTGCCAGTGTTGTCATAATACACTGCTGAGAGTTTAAATGTCCCAAGCTCTTGTTTTCAAGAAAAATAATAGCTTACAGCTATTTAGGCCATTTAGAGATTACCTGGTAGACTTCACCATTGGACTGAAGTTCATAGGAGCAGGGTAATTAGAGATGGAAAAGACCTATTAGATCATTGGGCTCATTCCTTGCAATTGCCTCATAGAGGGGGCATTGACTTCCAATGTACTTTGGATTACATCCATAATTCCCAAGAGACAAAGAAAAAAGAAACAGTAGATCATTTCCTGTAAATTTGTAAAAGCTCAGTACATCTGCTAGATAATGAGTCTACATCTGAGCTGCTGTACTGACCTTTTTCAGAAGCCTTATGTACTCACCTAACAAAATCACTGCACATGAGAGAAAAGATGAAAGACAAGTGATGAAAGAGTTGTAAGCGGGTTTTTTTCTACGGCAGTATTGTCATGACTTATATTTTCCAAAGAAGGAAAAATTAAGATTTCTGATGGCACCAGAGCAGAAAACCGTATGTCTTATCAAATAACATAACAGTGCAAATAAAGGTCAAAGCTGAGAAATGGCTACAGGCTGCAAACCTGATTAACAGTAAGCAAGAGTTAAAACTTAGAACAGAGGTGAATGATGGCTGCAGCACACTTATTAGAATGAAATCTGCAATATGAAAATGCTGGCTGAAAAGAAGAAAGTTCAGTTTAAAAAGAATTAAAAATCAATGTTTTAACCACTGATTTCAAAACAACTGAAGGAGAATATAGTATCTTCATAATTAGGACAGGAACAATCTAAAAGGAAGCAAGTTTCACTTGAAATGTAATTTTTTAAATTTAATATATTTTTTAAATGGCTAAAATTATCTTAACAAGCTGTCTCAGAGAAATCCATAAAAGTAAGGTTTTGAAAAGCATGATAAAACTATGCTTCATGCAAAAATGAAGAAGCCAATGACTGCTGTGTGAATATGTGTTAAACTGACAAAAAATAAGGAGCACAGAACAACTTAATCCTACTCTACAAAAGCTTCAGGAATCAGCATCAGCACAAATATAAGTAATCACAGATTTTATAGGAGAGGCAATTCTAGAACAGCGATGCTTAAGGATGGCTTTAAAATCAGAACTACATTTGGTTTTTTGACAGTAAGAGATGGGCTTTAAATATTTTGTGGCATAAAATAGAATGCGAATAGGAAGGTGTCATGGTTTAAGCCCAGCCGGTAACTCCGAACCACACAGCCACTCACTCACTCCCCCCACTTCTTCTTCCCCGTGCTCCCGGAGGGATGGGGAGGAGAATCGGAGGAATGTAACTTCCACGGGTTGAGATAAGAGCACTCCAGTAACTAAGGTATAATACAAACCACTACTGCTACCAATAATAATAATAATGATAATGGAAACAACAAGGGGAGAGGACACAACCGCTCACCACCCACCTACCGATACCCAGCCCAACCCGAGCAGCGATCTGGGTCTTCCGGGTGACTCTCCCCAGTTTATATACTGGGCATGACGTGCTGTGGTATGGAATACCCCTTTGGCCAGTTTGGGTCAGGGGTCCTGTCTCTGCTTCCTCCTGGCTTCCCCTCCTCCCTGGCAGAGCATGAGACTAAGAAAGTCCTTAGTCGGAGTAAATGTTACTGAGCAACAACTAAAAACATCGGTGTTATCACTGTTGTCCCCAGACTGAAAGTCAAAAACACAGCACTGCACCAGCTACTAAGAAGGAGGAAAAAAATGACTGCTGTAGCTGAACCCAGGACAGAAGGAAAATAGAGGCCTGGAGAAAATCAGTGACTTGTCCAGGAGCAAGAAGTAGGTCAAAGGAAGTACTCAGAAGAATGCTTAAACTGCCATATCTGCTCCAGTTTTAATCTTCACAATCACATTCAGAATAGAGAAGAAAACTATGTTCTGTGGTGATTAGTAGTGCTGAATTAGCGAGTAAGAAGAAATCTGGTATTACATGTGCTTGTTTCTAGAGTTTCAGTTTTGGATATTGACAAGAACAGATCCTTACATGCAAAAGTATGTATGTTAGCTGTATCTGATCTACTGATGGAGATGTATTATAAAACATATATTTTTGTGCCCACTGATGCAAGAAATCTGTTTCTCAACAGTTTCCTGGATACCAAAAACATACACAAGAATTCATTCACACATGAGATTAGTTTGATGGGATTTTTTCCTTTCACTACTGATGAACAAAGGCAAATGAAAGCCACAACCTTATATACATACACTTGTGTATATTCCAGTTTTAGGACAATTTTAATTTCAACAGTAAATAGTTTAGCATTAAAACTAAATAAAATAGACAATAAAGAAATTGCCATAGAAAGGATATCAGCCTTGAATACCACTACCACTGAGCCTTGAAGTATATCAGCCTTTAATACCACTGAGATGGCTCAGCTATAAAATAATGGTCCTGTTAAGTCATTAGGAGTTTTGTTACTAACAGAACACAACTTTACCCTTTGATCCTTTCTGTTTTAATTCCAGGTATAAAAAAACCCCACAATAATACATCTATAAAAAATAGATTTAGGCATTTTCATTGTGTACCTGACTGCTTTTGAAGAGGGGTGGTTTATTTAATTGCAATCAAGGTGTGCCAATCCAAAACCATGCTCCGGAGAGTAACGGAACTTGAGTGACCTCTTTGCATAACCTTCATAGCAATAATCCAGGTGAAAGAAATAATGAATAATAAAAGTATCAGCCAAAATGAAGGCAAAGAAGTAGAGATTTGACATGGAAAAAGAAGATTTTAGATACGTAGAATCCAGGCACTTAGAAAAATGGATTCTTGCTCATGAAACTTAGGAACTAGAAAAGAAATCTGTGTGATGCTTGTAGAATAGGGATGCACACATTCCAGAAAAGGTTCTGGAAGTCTGTGGCCTATGATAACAGGTATCAAAAGTATAATGGATGGATTTCACTACTTATTTCTGTCATGGCAATAGAGAAACTGGTCTCGTACCATGATAAACACCCGGGGAAAGAGGATTTCAGGGAAGGTAGTATAAAATGATAAAAATCAGAACTTTCCATATACAAATACTACAGAAAAAAGAAAGAAGAATAGAATCATAGAATAGTTAGGGTTGGAAAGGACCTTAAGATCATCTAGTTTCAACCCCCCTGCCATGAGCAGGGACACCACACACTAAACTATGTCGCCCAAGGCTCTGTCCAACCTGGCCTTGAACACTAGCCAGGGTTGGAGCATTCACAACTTCCTTGGGCAACCTATTCCAGTGCCTCAGCACCCTCACTGTGAAGAACTTCTTCCTCATATCTAACCTAAAGTTCCCCTGTTTAAGTTTAAACCCATTACCCCTTGTCCTACCACTAGAGTCCCTAATGAAGAAACAAAATCTAAGGCTAGCATTTGTTAAGCATTCATCTCCGAGAGGAATTTTAATCCATTTTAAGTAAAGAGAAAACATTAGCTATGCCAGTAAGAGATCTCCAGAGAGTACTTTGTGTTTAAATAACAACTGTGTTTCTTTATTTTGGATTGGTGAATGTATCTATTTATTTATTGTTACCTATATTCAGATAAGGTAGCAGATTCTTCAGTTATTACTTTATTCTTGAACAAAGAATATAAGCAAAAGGACGATCACTATGTTATAGGGAAAAAAAACAACAAACAACTGAGTGCATTACTACTGCCTTTTGAGGGTTTTTTCTAAGAGTTGTAACAGTAAGTTAGTGCTTTGCAAAGTTTTCAGATGGTAAGTTGTAAGCCATGCCACAGAACATAGTTTTATCTTCTATGGCATAGGAGGAGGAAAATGGGGACTGAAGTTCTGCCACAACCAAAAATGAATACCTGTAACTGGAGTTAATTATTAACAGTTCACAGCTGAAAATGGAAGGGTTCAGAATATGAAGCAGAAAGATAGTAAATTCTTTTGCTGCAATAAAAATAAACCACGACTGATTTAGTTATATCCATGACTGTTATTTGAGTTGTTCTGCATTGCATTTCCTAAATCCTAAGGGCCTGCTCCTGTTGTACCTCACGGGTACAACAGCCGTCAGCTCTGAGTTCAGTGGGAATATGAGGCTTTCTTTAATGAACCCTTTTAACAGATGTGAAAGGCCCTGCTTCAGAGGAATCCTATACCTGAGATTAAGAACAGCTCTAGCACACCCTTAAATACAAATACATTCTTAAAAGTTCTCAAACTGTGCCTGATTTTTCAAACTGAGGCTTAGATTAAAAATAACAACCAACCTATGTTTCCAGGAAATAGACCAAAAGCTCATCTAGTTCCAGCACTCTGCCATGGGCAGAGATGCCTCACAATAGACCATGTCGCCCAAGGCTCTGTCCAACCTGGCCTTGAACACTGCCAGGGATGGGGCATTTATCACTTCCCTGGGCAACCTGAGCCAGGGCCTCATCACCCTCACAGGGAAGAACTTCTGCCTTAGATCCAACCTGAACTTCCCCTGTTTCCAGTTTGAACCCATCACCCCTTGTCCTATCGCTATAGACCCTGGTGAAGAGTCCCTCTCCAGCAGCCTTGTAGCCCCCTTCAGACACTGGAAGCTGCTTTTGAGGTCTCTACGCAGCTTCTCTTTTCCAGGCTGAACAGACCCAACTGCCTGTCTTGGTATGCGAAGACTTAGTTTGATTAGACTTGGGCAGTAAGCTCCTTGAGATACAAACCATTTTTATCTAGGTATTTCTACGAGCATTTCTGGTTTTCCCCTATAGCGATTATGTTCTGTGCAGTAGAACAATGAGAGCTTCTCCTCCAGCACTCGAGGAACATCACATAAGGCCAGGAAGAGCCAAATTCAAACAGAAGAAAGTGGTTCTTGACACAGTATACAGATCTGTAGAAGTTTTTGCCAGAACAAGCTATCGATCCTAGAGGCTTACATGGGCCGAAATGGGAAACTTGAGGGGAATGTGAAAAAGAAAGTTGTTACATTTAACTAAACACACACAGAGGCCAAATCAAGCTTAGGAAATTGACGATCTCGAAATATTTGGAGGCTGGGACAATAAACCAGGATACTCTCGTACATATGTGCACTGTTTTTGCTCTTTCACAGGCTGATACCTAGTGTTGGAGACAGGATGCTTGGTTGGTTAACCTTTCCTCTAAGAAATATTCACCCGATCTGTACATAACTATATGCTGCCATGCAGTAGTGAAAAGAGATACTCTAAAGAAGGCCTGAATGAATGAACACCCCCAATCATGCTTTCTATGAGGCTCTTTTCTTAAGTCCTGACCAATGGGCAATGATAGTCACACATATTTCAGACACCCCACCACCCAGATAATTGCATTGACAAGAATAACTATTTGAAATACCAACCATAGGTAGTGACAGAACAAGGGGTGATGGGTTCAAACTGAAACAGGGAAAGTTCAGGTTAGATATAAGGAAGAAGTTCTTTACTGTGAGGGTGGTGAGGCACTGGTTGCCCAAAGAAGTGATAAATGTTCCATTCCTGGCAGCGTTCAAGGCCAAGTTGAACAAAGCCTTGGGTGACAAGGCATCCCTGCGAATGGCAGGGGGGTGGAACTGGATGATCTTCAGGTCCTTTCTAACCCAAACCAGGCTGTGATTCTATGATTCAACACCACATATCAAAACAATGAATTTAAAATGAAATAGTTCATATTCCATCATTCTGCTTCCAATACAATTAGCCATACTCTAAACATCATGTAGAAAAGAAAGCACTTGCTTTACTCTGATGTATTACTGAACTAGGGTATACTAGGTGGGTTAGGGAAAAGGGAATATGCCTTTCACAGTCATTTTCTAACCTTTTTAACCACAAAGTTCACAGTGAATGTCTAAGCATTGATTCTTTTACAGATGTAAGCAATGCTCTACTCTAAACACATTTAAAAACTTCCCAACTTAAAAATCAGTTCATACTTTGCTGAATAAACATGATCTTAAGCCC
Organism: Nestor notabilis; assembly: GCF_000696875.1. Taxonomy (NCBI): domain Eukaryota; kingdom Metazoa; phylum Chordata; class Aves; order Psittaciformes; family Psittacidae; genus Nestor; species Nestor notabilis. Next base: position 28,556 of record NW_009924166.1, on the reverse strand, counting down.
AAACGAAGCTTGTCCTAAGTATCGTTATGAAAAAAGGACTGTGAGGCATTAAATAGGATTTTTTGGTTTAGGTATCATGTCTTCATAACTCTCCCCAGACCATCTATTAAGTTCATACAGAAATAAGGAAAATATTGATAAAAAGGGCAAAAATATCTTCCCACTAAAGCAAATGCAATGTAAAGCATCTTAAATTAAGAATTTCTAGAATAGGAAAGATTGTATATTATATAGTATCTTCTGTAGATCAGAGTTCCCTCTTCCACTGTGGTTATGGAGACATCACTCTACTCCTATGGGACGATTTAACAGGATGCTCTGTTTTCTCTTTTAACTTTCCTTCATAATATTGAGCTACTTCTTAGTTAAGTTACTCAGTGAAACCATGCCTTAATCTCACAATGACTCAATTAGTGTTTAGGTGAATTCTGCAATGCATTCTTTGAAGTATCATCTATGAAAGCTGGTCTGAAAAATAAGGTCTTGCTGTCCAGTGTGTCCATGCATATAACTCCCACCGAGCTGGAGAGACCACAGGAAGTTCAGCGTCATCTGCCAGAAATATGATGACATTTGGAAGGCAGGGTGAGAGGAAAGGACGTTACTCAAGAAATTTATTGATTTATGGCTTAGCAAGATGACCCTGATCCTGAGATCAGTGTTCATTTATCCAATCAGCTGCAACAGAATGTCACAAGTCCTTTCCCCCCCCCCCCACCAAAACTATTGCTGCAGACAACGGGACTAACAGTATTTATTTTGGTTTATTTTAGCATTATTTATTTTTCATTAGAAGCTTATTGATGTCATTAGAAGCATGGCTTCAGATTTATTCGTCTCTGGTTTCTTGTCTCCTTACTAATCCCTTACTTAAACAATGAATTTATATTTATTTTCCTCTAGCCCTCTAATGCCTCTGCTTATTTCTTAAGAAGCTATTAAAAACGTCTCTGTTAGTGAGCAGACAATCTCTTCTGTCACCACCTTCAGATTTTAGGGTGCATAACCCATATGGCTTTAGAGTTCAGCCTGTCCTTGGAAATACTTATGCCAGACTTGGCGTAGTGTGCTTCCTAATGTTCTCAATTGACTTTTAGGGAAAATGTACATTGCTGTATGCAGTCATGTGTTGATGGGGAGAGACTGAGAAGCTGGCTCCCCCCTGCCACTGTGCAATATGGAGTGCATGCTGAACTGCAGAATGATCTGGCTATAATCCCACTAGTCTCTGGAAAATCCATTTTAGTATATGAGAGAAATTGCTGCTAAAAAAATAAATGTTTGTCCTCCTCTATTTCTAAAGCAACCAAGGGAAATATGCTTCTCACCTAAGGAAAAAAATTCTCTGTTACATGAAGATTCCTTTCAGTAAGGAATTTTAGGAGGTAAATACTTAAAATTTTACCATAAAGAAGGGGAAGAATGAGATACTTCAAGTTGATGGTTGTTCCCAGTAAAGACTAAATATGCCAACCAGTAGGAGAACAAAGAAGGGTTCCTTAAGAGTTCACTTAGAGGGACTCTCCTGTAAATTCCATGGGCGGCTTTTACATTATATTTGAGAAAAAAATATTTTTAATTTATAAAATTTGATAAAAAGTAATATTTTGTTTCAGGATTTGGAACTGGGCGCTCTGGTTTTCTTCTTGCAGCAGAATGCCCTAACAACTATGCAATGAATTCCAGTGCTTCTCTCGTGGCTTTCACTAAAGTTGTGCCAAGAAGGTGAAAGTCTTGCCAACAGCTTGGCAATTGGGTTTCTCTTCTGAGAACTCCAATTCTTTCTTAGAGTTTCCATTTCCTGGTTAGGTACTAAACATTAGATTAAGCAAAAGGCAAGGGCAACAGTCACTACCTTCTGGAGTACCATAACAAAGCTTCTCAAATCCAATAGGCTGCATTTGGCACCCAGACAGATCACCATCATCATGTTGTTCGGGTTTCTCTTTATTTTTCTCCTACAATATTCAGTCTCTGTCTGGAATCAGGTGATAAACCAGGAGAATGTCACAACAGAAACAGATCTCGATCCTTCATGCAAAACTGAGGATGTAAAAACTACAAGTGCTGAGAAGGGGCTGGAGTAGAGGGTTAAAAAAGGGGTGAACAGCAGCTGTAGATGAAGCTACATATAAAACAAAGCTTCTTATGCTGACAAAGCTATGCACAAGAAGTGGGTGGTATCTTTGCCTTAAACCAGTAAGGGGTTTCTAGATTTACTCCTCAAATCTATATGAGAGGCAATGAGGACTCTACTGGGAGAGACAGGCATACCTGAACCATCTAGGTCTTGGAGGAGGAGGGCCTGTTAAAGCCGATGGTCGGATCATCAGTGATGTTAAAGCTTTATCTTTGTGCTTCCAGTGCTTTCATTTCCCTTCTGTTAGCATCTATCTACATTTGTAAATTCATAAAGCAAGGAAACTTTCCCCTCCTCAAGTTATACCTTTTAACATTCACTTGTTTGTTTGTATAGTTGTTGGTTTGGATTTGTTTAGAAGAATAAAGACTGTTTTAAATGTCTGTCTTTTCAAATACTACCTATCTCAGACTGGTAGGTAACACATCTGGGAGCCAGAGAACTTTTTGCAATGTGCCTCATGCTCCCAAGAGCTCTCAAAATTCAGTAATTAAATATTTCACTTATGTGTCACAGCATTTTCATTTAGGCTGTGCCAAGCTTAAGGAGAGTACTCATTAATCTTGAATGGCCCATTTATGAATTGCCAAAAAGGAAGAATTATGGGTTACATCTTACTTAGGATATATGGAATTCTTTACTGTATTATTGTCTTTTCTTCTTTTTTTTTTTTTTTTTAATGGATAGGGAGGGAGGGGAAAAAAAGGGTACTGTTTCCAAATACATCTTTTTCAGTAAATACTATGATAGTCTAAAATAAAAGACTGGAAGAAGGAACTATGCAAGTAAAGACCTAACCTCCCTCCCCCCCCACCATGATTTTACAACAGAAGAAAAGCAAAGTAAAAGTACCTTCACAAAAAATGATTGTTTCTGCAAACCCAAGATTAGGAAAAGCTATGGCAGGATACTATTAATATAAAGAAAATAGAAATTTCACAATACAGGAAAACCTTGTTTTTTGAACCTCCCAAATACTGACTGAACAACCCAAAAATTCTAGAGTAACTACACTGCATTTAACAGGTCGAAAAAGAGATGTGTCAGGTGACTGACTTCCCTGTTAAAAAGTATGTCATCAATTCCAAACCTGCATCTGTGCATAGAGAAGGAAAGTATTTTACAATAAAGTAAGGCCTTGATCACTGCCAGGGATGGGGCAGCCACAGCTTCTCTGGGCAACATGTTCCAACGTCTCACCAGCCTCATAGTGAAGAATATAGTGCAGAATTGTAGTCATGCTGACTATCTTGAGCTTGCCTTTTTTGTAAACAGAATTATGAAGAGGAAATGAAGAATTTCAGGAAAATTCTGTAAAAGGAGATTACTTCCCTTGGAGTTACTATATTCAGGATGACTTCTTAGCAAAGCTAACTTTTATTAATTTGTGCTGTTATATCCATTTAAACCATTCCTTTCCACAGGAAATAAAATTCATCACAACAGATTCACTCTCCTAAAGTTACCAGAAGAGTTTATGGCTTTTCAGTAGCCATAAATAAGTTCTCTCTCCTTCCCTCTCCATGCTGCTCTTCCCAGTAATTCCTTCAATTTCAAGGTATCTGCCTAGTTCTCATTGCACAGGGATGACTAGACCACAATCTACTTTACAGTACAAGCACTCTTCTCACCCCATTGGGAATATGACAGATCTTAAGAAGTTCCATTATACCAGGGCAGTATACATATTTGTACCTCAAAAAAGATTTCTGAAGGCTGTTTTTTTCCCCATCTTAAAGAAATTCTACTTTTCCTTTTTTGTCTTATGTCACCGGCTTTCAGGCCTCTCTACAATGTGTAAAATATGACTAGTTCATAATTCAGGTGTTAAAGCTTTCGCACCTGTTTTTAGCCTCACTTATTCATGAAATGTGGATTAATGTGAGCATTGATTTTTCCCTTCTGCGTCAGTCAGGCTCTTCTTAACACGTTGAATGGCTGAACCAATGTCAGACAGATTTCACTGCGGATATGGAACCCCCCAGATTACTATGTTCCATCAGATTATGTGAAAACTGGAGTGACCCCCCCAACGCCCACACGGAGGGAATGGCAACGTTCAAACCTTGTATCATAGGTATCAGAGACTTTAAGCTGGAGCTCAACTTTCAGACACAAATTCACATCTCTCAAAACTGGCTCTCACTGATTCTCTGAAACTCTCCCTCCCCTCTTAGTACTGTATTTGCCACCTCTGACTTCGCTGCATTACCATATAAATGTGGGAGGTTTTGTGTCAGAATAATTTGGTCTTGAGAGCCCTTGTGATTCTTTTCCTTTTCTTCCTCTGAAAGGAGGCCTTTCTCTCAAAAAGACCATAGTAATTTCCATTACCTCATGCTCAGTAAACATGTTTCATTCATCTGCTGCAATTACCCCGTACGAAATCAGGTTTTAATATAATCCCATCATTAAATAAAACCTAAAGTACAATTAGTGGAAAAAAACAAATCACAATCATATATCCTTTGTGTAGAACATTGAAAAGTTTCAAGAATCTCACCACAACATTAAATCTACAGCTAGAAAGCTGAGGATCTGCTGAGGATGTATTCTCGCAGTGGTAATTTTCAGGTGGTTCAGCTATGCCAGTCTTTCACTCAAGGTGAAAAAGGCACTGTATTTTTCTGACATTACTCTTGCCAAAGGCAAAACGCTTGGCGAATGTTGCTGTGTTTTCACGCTTCACTAAACCCAGCACTAAGAAATTCCCTTCTTCATGTTAGAGCACTGAAAGATTTTTTTTCCACTCTACCTAGCTTGGCAAGGGAGATATCTCTACAGGTTAGTCCTCATGACTTGTGTTGCATCAGTTTGTATGTAGTCTGCCACCTGCCACCTGAACAGGCACAATCAATGAAAAAGAAGGAATATGGTATAAGAACACTCCTAGAACTTGTGGGTCATGAGTTAAGTTCAGGTGAAATAGTGACACTTTTCTATGAAAAATACTGATGTTTGCACCTTTCTGCTCCTAGAAGGATTCCTAAATTATAGAATAGTTTGTGTTGGAAAGGACCTTCAAAGGTCATCTAGTCCAACACCCAAAGGAATTCATAGTAAGAAGCATAACTCACAATGTCTACATATTGTGAGACTGTGGAATAAGCAGCTGTGAAATAAGCAATCTGAACTGCATGACTGCATCCTACTCGGTTTTTATTAATAATGTCTTGTATGTGACTAAGTGTGCAGGATTAATATAGTAAAGAAAAACTTGTATCTTGATTTCTGATGAGAAAGAAGATGTCTATAGAATCATAGAATAGTTTGGGTTGGAAGGGACCTTCAAGGCTCATCCAGTCCCACCCCATGCAATGAGAAGGGACATCTTCAACTAGATCATGTTGCTCAGAACCACATCCAGCAGGGCTTGAATGTCCCCAGGGATGGGGCATCCACCACCTCTCTGGGCAACCTGTGCTAGTGTTTTACCACCCTCGCTGTAAAGAATTTCTTGCTCACATCCAGCCTGAATCTCCCTCTTCTAGTCTAAAACCATCACCCCTTGTCCTGTTGCAACAGGGCTAATAAGTCTCTCCACCTTTCTTACAGGCCCCTTTTAAGAACTGACAGGCTACAATAAGCTCTTCCCGGAGTCTTCTCCAGGCTGAACAACCTCAACTCTTTGAGTCTTTCCTCATAGGAGAGGTGCTCTTGACCAAGCCATGATACACACAATAATTATAAACATCTGAGGCATTTATGAACATTTTGTTTGGAATAAAGACCCCTCAAGTGCAACGAAAATTTGGGAACTTTGCCTATTTGGTTTATTTAATTATTGTTAAACTGAAACAATATAAATTTTGAAGTGTTCCAGATTAATGTTCACATCACACAGTGATGTCAGTGTTCATATTCATAGAGAAAAGAAACCTGGAAAGCCTGATAACATTCACAAAGGGGGGGAAAAAAAAAAGAAAAACTAAATGAATGAAAAAATCATATTACAGCTTTCCAATTCATTTTTTTCCTGTGAAATAAACACTTATGTAGAGAAGCTCACTAGCCTTGTTCCCGAATTCCAAGTAAATCTTCAGAATAAACTAGAACTACAATTGAAAGGATGGAGCAATTTTTCATTGACCTTCTATTTACACATCCGCTGAAGTTTCCATGACATCAGTAGAATAGCCTATTTCTCACAGATACTTAAAAGCTTTCTAAAATTGTAATCTAAAGTCTTTCAAATCTTAAAGATATAAAAATCTCATTCTGAAGCTCTAGCAGTTCAATAGTTACTTAACTGAAAGCCTGTGTGTACCCAGCCATTCTGACTATCCATTCCTCAGCTCAGGAAGTCACTTCATCCTCCAACTCGCAAATCAACCCAGTACTCACTTGAGTTCAACTTCAACATCACATGTTTATGCACTCTTCTGCCTTCCATCCATAAGCAGTTACTTCTCCTCCCTTAGGATTTGTAGTAGTTTTTCCCTTTCTTCCCTCCACCTTGGGAAAGGGTCAGCTGAGTCTAATTTTCTCCTGTCTAGTTCCAAAGCCATAGGAAAGCAGAGGAAAAGGCTGAAATTAGATGCCTTAGAATTTATGCAATGGAAAGGAGACGGGAGGAGAAAGGCCTTCATTTGAGGACTCTGTGGAAGCTACTGAAAGGAAGGTGAAGACGACCCTAAGTGCTCTTTTCATGGCAAGCTCTAATGGGCAGTTCTTTCCCAGAAAGTATGAAAGCAACCCCAAAAGCTGGCATTTAGGAGAGCCTGAAATGCCTCTGATTAGTGGGAGAATGTCTCCTATCCAGGAAGTTATCCAGCAACAGGTAACTTGTAGAATTATCTTAATCACATTTAGAAGCACCTCTTTTTTCAAATCATGGAGGGAAAGACTGAGCTTTTCTTATTTTCCTTTGTACCCTTATCAAAATGGAAAACGTGTTTTTAAACAAATCTTTGGATCTGATTTAGATTATTTTCTTAATGCTGCTCTATTCCACAGGAGTTGTTTGTATTGGTTGTAGATAATGAGATTATAGCAAGAAATCTATCAAATGTAATTGTAGTCAATTACTGAGACAAGTTGAACTACAGTAATACACTTTTTCACATTTTAAGGAAAAATTGACTGCTTTTAGACAGTTTAAAGTGTTCCTGACAGCTTGGTGTGACAGCTGCAAAAAGGATGAAACAACAGAATATTGCATTAGGACAATATTGGCACAAATACAGAAGAGAAAACAAGAGACTAGGTAGCACTTCTGCAGAAAGGATGATGTGTTATTGCCTATGATCAGAAGTTAAGCAGGAGTAAAACATACACTACTGACCGATTATATACCAATTAGAAGATAGATGCAAAATTTGTGCAGAAGTGATGTGGTATCAGTAGGACTGTAGCATTCACATTTTGACACTATATTTTTAAGGAAGATGAGAGCTCATAGGAGAGCCACAAAAATTGTTCATTTAAGAAAATTAATTAGAAGGAAAGATGGATAAAATTGTGGCTGGTTAACTGAAGGAATTGGAAATTGACAGTGGAAGTGATAATATGCTGCTGAAAAAACGAAGCAATAATCTGGTTTTTATATCTGGTGTATAAGCAAAGATAAAATGGTTTAATTTATTCTAAAGTACATTAAGGAGATATAAAAGTGCAAAGTGCCTAGCAGAAAATATAGAATCATAGAACGGTTTGGGTTCAAAAGGACCTTTAGATCATCCAGTTCCAACCCCCTGCCATGGGCAGGGACACCTCACACTAGACCATGTCACCCAAGGCTCTGTCCAACCTGGCCTTGAACATTGCCAGGGATGGGGCATTTATCACTTCCCTGGGCAACCTGTGCCAGTGCCTCAGCACCCTCACAGGGAAGAACTTCTTCCTTATACCTAACCTGAACTTCCCCTGTTTCAGTTTGAACCCATCACCCCTTGTCCTATCGCTACAGTCCCTGACGAAGAGTCCCTCCCCAGCATCCTTGTAGCCCACTTCAGATACTGGAAGGCTGCTCTGAGGTCTCCACGCAGCTTCTCTTTTCCAGGCTGAACAGCCCCAGCTTTCTCAGCCTGTCTTCATACAGGAGGTGCTCCAGCCCCTGATTATCCTTGCGGCCTCCTCTGGAAGGGATTTCCTGGAGCAGTTGTGGAGCCTTCATAGGTAATATCTATTAACATGTTGGACAACAATTCTTTTTCCCAAATAATTTAAAGCCAACACCCAAATAAAGAGATACAATACAAACAACAAAACTTTATTAGAACTGTATAGCTAGAAACCATTTCATTGAGTGAGCTAAATTCCTGCTTCACCTACAGTCATGGAAACCAGAAGCAAATGCAGTACTTTGTGGAATTAGAGTGGTAATGTAATGCAAGTCAGATGTAAATCAGCATGAGTCTTCTTTTCCCAATACAAATTGCAGTGCTACCTTTAAATTCTGTAACACTATCTCAATTCCAACATGAAAAGTCATAAGATTTCAGCTATTAATTTCCCCTCAGGTCTTATGTGCACCTCCAAAAATATTTTCATGCCTCTCCTGGAGCAATGCTAGAGTTTTCCAGCACCAGTCCCACGGACTTTGTTTCAGTCCTTACTCAACCAGTCCCATGATTTCAAATTCCCCATAAGTACAGACTCCCAAAATGCAAATTTAAGCCTACTAATGATTTCTTTTCTCAATTGTCACTGAAGCCTGGTAGAAATAGTCTGGAGATTACCTAAAATATGTGAACCTTATTTTGAAAACCACTTCTTTGAATCAAATGACCACTTCTATTCACAACTGAAACTAGCAAATAAGCAAGGATCATTGCTTAAAGAATATTCTTTTACTCCTGCTTTCCATTGGGAGGTTTTGGATTTTTCTCCTTACCATTAGTTTTATAACTACAAAGAATATGTTTGACCTGAATCTCATTTTAGAATTTATTTGGTATTTCATTTTGATAAATAGCAGAAAAAAATGGTAACAAATTTTCCCAATTGAATGTTTTTGTAATATAAATTAACTGTATAAATTAGAATAAGCTTCAGTCCTAGGATAAACTAAGTAATTTTAAGTGTCAAATTTACTATGCTTATTTTTTTATAAGTAACTGTAACATCTTACAGAATGCAGGATTTTGGATTTCTTTATACCTCCTCACCTTCATTTTGTTTCAATTTTTAAACTAGCAATCCTATTTCAGTTTATGAAGGGAAAAAAAGTATGCTAACAAATGTCTGCCTCTTTAAGTTCATAACTGACCTTGGCCAACGGTGCTTCTAGATGGGCTACACTCTGTCTGACTGTACCAGTTGAAAGTACCAGCTCCCCAGGCTGCCTGCCTGAACTTCTGCTATGGGTCACATCCAAGGTAAAAGAGCAGTAGAGGGGAATCTGCGATGCACTTTAGCTGCACGCTTTCATATAGTGCTGCATTCACACAAACTGCCAGGGAAATAGGGTGCTGAAGAGTAATGTCTGACCTGGAGAAGAGTGCGGGGGAAGCAAACATCAGCTCCTGCCAGCTCTGCAAGGACAGCAGTAGAGTCTGGCAGGAGGGCCAGACAGCTGAGGTCATTCACATCTTCAGCAAGCAGCTGTTTGCTTCAGGGAGCAGCGGTCACAGCCCTCAGATCCTACAGACACTCTGCCGGCAATCGGTACTCTATCAGGCTGCTGTTAACAGTTGCCTTCTATCATGTGTCTGAATAGTAAGCCTGGTTTAGATAGGAATTATCTAGACCGACGCCAACTAAACTGGAGGCAAACTTTAAACACAGTCAAGTCCTTAAACAATCTGCCTTGGAATATTAATTCTAATATACTTAAAGCAGACTGCATGGGGAAAACAAACCTGTTTGATGGGGGAGAAGCACTGACCAGAAAGCAGAAAAGCTGAAAGAAATAAAATGGTCTATTTATAGAAGTTGCCAACTAGTTGTTTTTTTCCTTGAAATCACTTTCTTGGAATTTTTTTGTATAATATTTTCATTTTACTGATGAGTGGGAGGAATCAGAACAAAGCAAGAAAAGCAGGCAGCCTGTTTTTTCAATGACTGTTTATATTTGTGCTTCTTGGACTCTTTTCCCAAAACATACCACAAAGAACACTCTCTTCTCCCAGTTATGTCTCTTTCTTTCCCTCTCAGCTTTTCTAGTGCCTTCCATAAGGCGAGGATAGTATTTTGTAGAGATAAGAACCATAAAAATGAAGAAGAAAGTCACTGGGATACAGCTAAACAAGGACACAACAAACCTGACTTTAATTTCTACCTTTGCTATAAATATACTCTGTCATCTTTGTTGAGGCATTTGATTTCTCTTCCATGGCTTCCCACCTGTGAGATGTACATAATCATTCTACTTTCCTGGAAACGTTCTGCTGAACAAAACTGCTTTCTCCTATGTATGGGTAACAACAATCACAGTAACATCCAATCTAATAGAAATTCCCTCCCTTTTCCCTTCTATTTCCCCAGTTCCCTCTCCTCCCCTCCATTTTTGGAGAGATTTGCTTGCATTGACTTTCATAAAGGAAATACTACAAGAATATAGACTCTCCCTGGAAATTTGAATGCAATTGCTCCTGCTTATCACCACTTGAAAACACACTAGGTTCCCTTGTTGTAAATACACAGTAGTGCTCATTTGAAAAGAAATTGTAAGATTTGCTAGGCCAAAATACTATCACTAAATAAACCGCATTTAGTGATTCTTTCAACAAAATAGGTGCAGCCAAAGGCTTGATAGGCAAGAACTACATGTTGCCTTCCTAGCAGTATATAAGAATGAATGTTCCAGCGCTCTTTATCAAACATAGCATGGGGTAAGGAAGATTGAATGACTCCAAATATAAAAACACCTGACAGCCAAAAAAACCCTAGGTGATTTGCATGTTTAGAAAGTAGCCTGGGAACCTGGCAAGGCCAGAATAAAGTTAAAATTAAACAGTAACTTAACATGAAACTCCCGAATCAAACTCAAACTTGAGCACACATTAAGAAATATGATAGACTGGCTTATCTAGCACCTGAAGATATCAAAACTAAGATTCAACTCAAACAGAGAATTCCTGACTGAATTCACCAGCCAAGCTAAGTAGGTTGTAAAAAGAGGATATGGGAAGCCAGAATGAAAACCAACTGATACTTTTTCCCAGTTGTGACTGGACTTATTTAGATATCACATGATTGTTGCTTCTCAAACTCTTTTGCAATTACTTACTGGATTCCTATAACAACTATGGCAAATATGTTTTCTAACTAGAGATTTAGTCATTTACTTATTCACTCATTTACTGAACAACCCAAATTATACTTCTGATTTTCTTCTTGCGCTATAGATACATATACACACGCATGCATATATACATATATATACATAAAAATCATGATAAATATATCCATATAGAGCCTTGGGAGTGTTTACTGGAAGAACTAATTCTTCCCAGTATCCAGTTCTATGATTACATCAAAACGGTTTTATATGACCTTTAAGAAATTTGCTAAAGGCACACATTCTGTGTTCTCTCAAATGAAGTTTGCTTTTTCCCACCATGTCACTATAAAGTAATGTTTCCCATTGTCTGGGAAATGTGATAAATCTTCAGCATTAAAACTTAACACCAGCATTAAAAATACACTGTGAATGTGATAAAAACTTTTGGAAAATTCGAGTACTTATACTGAAACAGTCTGATTCCTTTTTATCTTTTTTCCTCATCTGCCTTTGATGTGATATTCTGTACACCTATTTAGTTAACTTGGTCTTATTAAAACAAAACATCAGCATGACATGAATTAATTTCTCATGTAGGAAATTTTGTCATGTGTTGCATTTCATATTTTTCTAAACACTGTTTTGTTATCAAGAAATGATGTTGTATACTTCTTCTAGGGGAAAAAAAAGAGTTGCTGATGTCCAGCCTCCTTCCTTCCATTTTGTTTTCATAAAGTGACAACTATTTTTCAGCCACTGCTGAAGTGGCTTTGAAGCATTTACTAGTGGAAGATACGACTTCAGTGCAAGGCCATAAACTGTAGGAAAGAATTCTCATTTTACAGAGCAGTGGATGAAACAAATATATTGGGTCTCTTTATGTATATTTTTACATTCTTAAAAGTCTGATTTATAACTTCTGAATTAGATTCCTTCATTAGAATCCAGCTAGAGAAAGTGTGCCATGCCTGAGGATCAGTAGTCTTGCAATGCAATTTAATGGTAATTTTGCATTTAATAGAACTTTTCTTTCTGGTTTTCTTCCCATCATTTTCCTTGCAAGCAAAACCAAACCAAACCACAATCCTATGAAACTACTAAAGCCAGAGAGTTCCATCCAGCAATGTCAAAATATACATGCCTCAACAAAACGGTCTTCAGTTTGCACCTGCCTAACAGAGGGCTTTTCAGTGCATATACCCTTGGCACTTGGAAGACCTGATGTTTAGTGCTAGGTTACCTGGCCTCTAATCCCTTCATATCTTAAACTCTGTGATGGGTATGAATCACTGCTGTTAGGTCATCCTTTAAATCAAAGAGAGCACAGTTCTAGTAATGCTGTACTTAACAGTAGTGCTTCTACTTTTTAACTGGTCCAGATGAAGAGCAGGAATATTTGTGCAGATGATCAAACATTTGGCTTACAAAGTTAAGAAATCAACATTTCTTATCTGAGAAAGAGAAGATGGCTTCATCATCTCCTAGTCTGTTGCAATCTGAAGAAAAATAATGTTGATTAATCCCAAAGTTAAAGAGACCACTGACTGTGAGCTTGAACACATAACAAAACTGAGCAGAGTGAATACACAGACAACAGTAAATGTACCAGGAGAAACAAAAGGATGCATGAGATATTGGTCCCATATCTTCAGTGCTGTTTGATTAAGTATTAATTCATTGAAGATCTTAAAATGGATGTGGTCAAAACTGAATTTTACTGGCTAATTGATACTCTTTCCAAACTCTGATAGACTTCACCTTTCTGTTTACAGCTTGTGAACAAAGCAAGTTAGACTCTGTGGGGCAAGAATATCTGAGTCTACAAACTTCCGTCAAATCAAGAGGTGTACTTCTGTTATACTTCTGTTGTGAGTTATACTCACAAATGGACAAATGTGTATTCTGGATGTTCTCTAAATGTCATCAAACATTGGCTCATAAAATGACTGTGAAAGAAGTGTTAGTAATATCATCAAATGCAGTTTTTTGTGCGTGGATAATTGTCACGTTTACACACAGGAACAACTCATTGGTAATAATGGACATCATATTGGATTTTTCTTTCCCATCAAATGTAATCCCAGAAAAAGGGATTAAAATGTCAATGTATTTATCTGGGAGAAAGACACGGTACCCACTTCATAGAGTCAGAATTTTGTTCTACATGTACGAATCAATGAACTTGAAAACATCAGGAACCACCTTTTGTATCAAGAGATTTTGGGAATTCTTTTCTCTAAAATAACATTGACTGTTATTGCATCTAATAACCATCTTTTGCTAATATGCATTCCAAAATGCAATATTCTCATGTTGTTAACTTACAGGTTTTTAACCTGTATAAACACAGCTTTCTGCTCAGCCAGTCTTTCCTCCTTATGTTTTTGTACATTTGAATTCTCCTAGATATGTATATTCTTTTTAATTTTACTTATTTTAACTAATCCTGAATTCTTTCCAATTAGCCAGCAATGCATTTAGCATCTGTGATGTCTGTCACTGTTCTTGACATCTCCTCTCCTTGCATAACGATATCTATAAAATACTGAAAACCAGCCTTCAATCCATCATTCCAACTGTTAACTAAAACACTGAACAAGTGGAGTTCAGGACAGAACCTTGCCCATTAGTATGACCTGCCTACTTGATAAAAAGTGTTCACAAGTACTCTTTTGGAGTAAGAGAGAGAGAGTGTGCACTTACTTTGCTGCAATTATACATAGATTATACTTCCCTAGTTTGCCTATGGCATGCCTTGTCAAATCAGATGAGCAGGAAGAAGACTCTAGCTTTCAATATTGAACTCCTATTCCAACTCGATGCTGCAGTAAGCTTACATAACCTAGCATTGTCTACCCATACACCATCATGCCCTGCCAGCATCTCCCGTCTCATACTTTCCTACTCAACATTATCTGCTGCCTCCTGGATCCTTCCTGTAACATTCAGGCCACTCTCCATAGCAGTAATGATTCCTGTAGGTGGATGCAGGAGCCTTCTGCATAGCTGCTGTCACTGATGAATTTAATCAGGAAGTATGCGTTATAGTTGGGCAGCACATGTGTCACCTTCCGGATGAGGAATGTGAACTTTGCAGTTAGCTCACGGAGTGCCCCTGTAACTCACTAAGTTAGGCACACTCCGCAATGCAGAAGCTGTAGAGAACACACAGTATACGATACCTCTTAGCCACTGCTGGGCAGAATAGTGAAGTCTTTGGCCCAGTTTTGGGCAGGTCTGATGCATTAGAATGGATAAGTAAAAGCTCAGTGTATTATTAAAGTTGCAGGATACCAAATCTATATATCTCTCATTCAGAAAACAAGTTAATCTCCAAAATATTGGAATATAGATTGATTCGACACAAATTACTCTTTACAATCTTATGTAAGTTTCAGCATTTCTTTTGGATAATTTCAAGTTGTTCATTTAAGTCTTTGCTCTAGTATCGTTTATCAAAGTGAGTCTGCCTCAGTTATTACTCCTTGGTTGCTTTTCTCTCTTTCTCCATTTTTAAAAATGAATACTGTATTTGCTTTTACCAGTTATCTGTGACCACATTAATCCTGTTAGCCACAAAGGTATTTACGAAGGTTTCCAAATTACATTGACTTGTTTAAGCATGCTCCAGAGGTTTACTCTTGGAAGCATTAGAAGTCTATACAACAACTCTCTCTTTTTGATGTGCAAAGACAAAAGCAAAAAAACCTAAAAACCAAAACCCAAAAGAATGGGCCACATCTACCTTCTGCATATATCCAGTACTTTATATTCTTTCCTATTGAGTAATGGATCGCAGGGAAGAAGAGAATGGGGTGTCACCCTCTATGTCAGTGACCAGCTGGAGTGTGCAGAGCTCTGCCTGGGGATGGATGAGGAGCTGACTGAGAGCTTATGGGTCAGGATTAAAGGGAGGGCAGGGACAGGGGACATTGCAATGGGGGTCTGCTACAGGCCATCTGATCAGGAAGACCAAGTGGATGAGGCCCTCTGTAGATGGGATTATTGTAGCCTCGTGTTCAAAAACCTGGTCCTTTTAGGGTCCTTTCCTTTCCTTGGACTACCTGAAACCAATTGCCCAGGACTGTATCCAGATTAAAAATCTCCAAGGATGTTTAACCTCCTTGGGGTACTTGTGCCAGTGTTTGGTCACCCTCACAGATAAAAACCCCTCTTTCCTTATGCTCAGAGGGAACCTCCTGTATTTCAGTTTGTGTTCACTACATCTGGTGCTGTCACTGGGCTCCATCAGAACAATAGCACAGCCAGCACGATCAGCAAGGTGAACAGGAGCTGGAGCTAGTGGCCAGCTCCAACCAAGAAGAGAGGTTGTAAGACAAAATCATGGTGATGAGACATGTCCTAGGCCAAAGCAGGAAGTTAATCAATAGATCAGGCTTAAGACCAGGTCCAGTGATAACCAGTCAGGTCCACAGTGACCAGACAAGACTGAGGTCAAGCCAGTAGACCTACCCATTGGTTGAGATCTGCATCAAGAGGCACCATATCTAAACAGGGACATGTTTGGGCTGGAGACCGGTAGTCCTGGCCTCAGTTCTGATCCCAGCCTCCAAATATAGCCAAAAGATTGAGGCATCATGGTGAGTTTAAATAAAGCTCCTGGGCTGATGGGTGTGGATGGAAGCCCAAGGTGAGGCTGAGCAGGGACATTAAGGCTTATTAGTGTGCTTAGAGTGGTATGATGTCACTCATCATACCCCTAACACATATATTATCTTCTTCAGTTGTTTGCTGTATTGCCCCTACCTTTCTGAGGTTGTTCTTGTTCCTTCCTTAACTAGGGTAGCAAAATTGTTTGTGTTATCATTATTTTGCATTACTTTCCATCATAAACCTTTTCTAACCTTTGACTAGCAGGAACACCTAGAACAAAAAAAATCCCCGCCAAAATTCAGGAATGTTGCGGTTTCCTGAATAACTTTGCCTGCTTACCACCACATGAACCCAGAAGATCCTTACTTATCATCTAATGACTGCAGATTCCTATGCACAGATGTGCAGCTGTTCGTCACATGGAGATCTCATTAATGTGTTTTAAAATTAACCATGTGCACCATAACAAGACTATTACATGGTAAAGGAACTTGCAGGTGCCTGCGGCCCCCACTTCTTACATGCATCCAGCCTCTTTTATACTCCTTCATGTCTATCACAGAATAGTTGAGGCTGGAAGAGACCTCTGGAGGTCATGTGGTCCAGCTTCCCCCTGCTCAGCCAGGGACATGTAGAGCCTGTTTGCCCAGAACCATGTCCAGACATCTTCTGAGTATCTTCAGAGTCCACAACCTCCCCAGGCAACCTGTTCCACTGCCTGACCAACCTTGCAGTAAAAAAGCATATCCTTATTGCCCGCTTTGTTCCTTACGGACCCCCTTCCTTTGAACACTGCTTCAAAGTTTAGCGAAGTCCCACAGATTTCCCCTCTAACGGCCCAAAACCTATGGGGTTCCCCCCCCCCCCCATCAGTTAGAAGGTCCAGGTGACCTCCTCTAAAGCTGTACCTGGAGTTTCTTAATGGCCCATCAGTCAATGATTGGAGAGTTCTGGTCTTTGGCATTGTATACCAGACTTATGTTTGTGTGTGTTCTTGTTAATCGCATACTTATTATCCCCTCTGCATTTAAAAATCCTTGACTGGATAATCTTAACGTAGTAGAGTCTCCCCGCTTCCACATACCCATACGTTATTAACCACGGCAACCCTTACCGGTGTTAAACACATTGCATCACCTGCAGTTCTTTGCAGAGGCAGAACTCTGAAAGCATTTCAAGTTTCAGCTCTGTGCAGATTGTGATATGCCCTTACCTGTGTCAATGTGCAGCCAGTGTTCACAAACAGGCCCCAAGCTGTTTAAGTGATGATGATGATCACAATGCACATCACTGAAGAATGTGCTCTGTCCTGACAGAAGGATGGACTAAGTGTAGTTTGACTTCAAGAATGGTTTTTTTCAGTATTGTCCAGATTCTAGTCTTTTCCTAAAGTTATTATAGACATTTCTCATGGATCTGAATAGAACTTTTTTATGTTTTGCATTTTAGCTCAAGGCAGGCTTTTCCCAAGAGAACACCTCTCCCAAGAGAATAGTTTCACTTATTTCCTTATCTAGGAAAGCTTCTCTGAGCTGCAACATCATTTTTTTTTTTCCCCTAGAGGAATCCTGTCTACCTTTATGATTAATTCAGGCCATACCTTCTGCAAGTAATGGAGAGAAATTGTATTCAGGTTTTAGGGTCAAACCCCTACTTGGATAGAGATCAGCCTTTCTGGTGTGTATAGGAAAAGGGAGAGCTAAGAGCCATTTTGGCATTTTCCACATAGTGTAGGTACTTTCCTTCCACTCATCTTCCTCCAAATAAACCCAACAGTAATCAAGTAGACCCTGTGGCAGTGAACTCATGTCACTACACACCTTCTTAATTTAGTTTCTCCAGCCACGTGTTATGTGGTGTGATGGACAAGACAGAAATCCTGCACACCTCAGTTTGCTTTCTTCCCCTAAGGTATTGCAATTGCAGTTGCAGAAAGAGAAAAGATCCAGAGCATGCGTCCGTTAAACACTGTATTGTAGTAAACGAGTATAAACATTAACAAGACAACTAAAATTTCTGCATGCATATTTACTTATTACAGTAATGTATGTATTTTATGAAGCTGTTCTAAAAGCAATTGTCTTTCCAAATTATTACTATCACAAGTAGTTTGTACATTTTCATATACATGTGAAATAATTTTGAGATCCTTCATGATGAACGGAATTATGTAGGTTGCTTTTATTAATTTCTCTACTATTTATTACTTACTACTCATATCTTCATGCAGTCCACCAGTCAGCAGTGGGTCAGATTTACTACTTACATAGAACAGTCAGCCAATGACACCATATCCTTACTTATACCTTCCAAATGCACGTTAGGAAAAATGCCAGGGAAGGAACTACGGCTGCATGACTGTGAGCTGTAATTCTCCCCACTATTGTGCAGTTTATGTATCCTATATTATATAAAGGAACCTAAATATATATTACCCAATCTTATATCAAGATTATAGGAAAACCTTCCCCCCCCACATCCCCTGGGAATTAAGAAAATCAGTTTTAATTTTATCCCAGAAATATAAAAAAGATATTTAGACTAAGCAATATGTCTTGGGCAACATATCTGAAGAAGGATAAGCATTTGGAACAGCTTTTCTTAATTCAAAAAAGCTTATATCAGTCTTAAATGATTGCTAATCTCTGCATTCTTGGCATTGTGCAGCATGTTCAGATTGCTGACTATTGGGAAAGTTGGGGAAACACGAATACTTTATATTTTTTACATTTAATCTTCTCACCCTAACCCAAGACTGAAAAATCAAAACCCCCAAATTTAATGCAAAAAAACATGCACTGCAAGAAGATGTGAACAGAAAATGTTATGTGTAGGTCCTGAAATCCCTCAAGCCATAACCTTTTCATGTTTCACAGAGCTCTAATGATCAGTAACTAGCTAAGCAGAAATCATATGCGTCTCCAGAAAACAGAGATGTAAAGTAGGTTTGTAATAGGAACTGACAGAAACCTGTCTCAGACTTTACTTGTCTAAATGAGATTATCCATAAACCTACCTAGTTTGAATTCCCTGGCTTAATCCATTTCTGGGTGGGGTCAAGTATATAGCTATGATAGATTTGTCATGCTTTCAACACTCACAAGCTGTCAGTTCACAGATGTAATAGCCTGAAGCCATGTCTGGAGAGAAGGTTTAATCCTTTGATTTAATGTGGTATCAAGTCAGGAGGAGTCAAAAGTCCTCCAATCACATTTGATTCAAGTTTATATACGCAACTTGTATAAATATATTTCACTGAACAACTTTGATTGTATTTTAGGGTATTCCCTATAGGGGATAATTTTAAATAAAAGAGCAAGTATGTGGGTGGTTCCCATTGTTCCAAAGGTGGTGAAAGCCTGAAAAGAAACACATTAATATGAAGTGTGTGCCACACTATTCAGTGCTTTGGTGTGTCTTGTCCACTACATAAACGCTTTAAAAATCCATTAACAGATCTATTGTAGTTAATTTTCTCTACAACTCTATTTGCAGTAGTGTAGGTCCACTGATCCAAGTCCAATTAAACCAATATTAATTACTTACTGGTTTGTGTGGGGCAATCTTTTTAATTTGTCAGGGAAGCTGCTTGGAAATGAATGCACAGTAGTAAATGAGAATGAACAGCAAGCTTATGAATGAAAAAAAAGCATAATTCCAGACCTTGTTCTAATAATATTTTCCCAAAGACATGCACTAAACATTGCTCCTTGGTCTCCTTCCACTTGAAAATACCTATGGACTGTTGAGCACATTCAGCTTCAAGAATTCCAGTGTAATCAATAAATAACCACTAACTCAGTGTGATATTGTAAGTGTAGAAAGCATAAAATTGTTCTGCACATAGTGCAGATTAGAATTGAAACAAGCTGGTCAGTGTGAAGGCAGGGCACTGCTACACTGGTAAGAAAAATGTAGCTTTATGAATTATAAGAACAAAAAGGCTAAGCTAAGCCTCAATACCATCCCAGCCCTTAGATTTTCATTAACTTGAACACCTCCAAAATGCTCTCAAACTTAGATCTCAAAATAAGATGGATTTTATCTGAAAGGGGCTACAAGGATGCTGGAAAGGGACTCTTCATCAGGGACTGTAGTGACAAGGGGTGATGGGTTCAAACTTAAAGAGGGGAGATTTAAGTTAGATATAAGGAAGAAGTTCTTCCTTGTGAGGGTGCTGAGATGCTGGCACAGGTGGCCCAGAGAAGCTGTGGCTGCCCCATCCCTGGCAGTGTTCAAGGCCAGGTTAGACAGACCTTGGGCGACATGGTCTAGTGTGAGGTGTCCCTGCTGATGGCAGGGGGTTGGAACTGGGTGATCTTTAAGGTCCTTTCCAACCCAAACCATTCTATGATTCTATAATGAATCACCTCGTGGGCTGGATCATCAGCTCCTGTAAACTGGCACAGCTTTGTTGGAGACAATGTTTTTAAGGACAAGCCACATTACAAACTTGATAAGAGTCACAACTAAAAGTTCAGGGGTGGGGAGGGTGGAAGGAATTTGCACATAAAATTATACATGGCTTTATGTTCTAAAACCTGTTATATGTCCCTTTCCCATTTGCTCTATGGCATTGCAATGGATAGTTGGTAGCTATGGAAAGCATTGAGAAATATTCAGTATATAAGCATATAATCTTTTCAAATGCACCAAATTCTTTAAATGTACTGAAATCTTTAAAATGCATTTGAAGTCAAACAGTGAATTTACCATGCTATTGAGAGCAGTGCTTGTGTGAAGTACAGGTTGTTTTACAAATACAGTGTTCTGTGATTTGTGGGAAAAATGCATAAGCCAAACAGCAAAATCTGGTTTGCAGCAGAGTCAAAAAAATAGTTGTTAGGTGTGTCTAAAAAATATCTGTTATAGGAGATACACATCTAAACCGGGTAAATGTTGCATAGTAGCCAAGATTTCTATTATGTTAGGGCAGTGATTCAGCATTAAACCAGGGGAACACAAATAGGCTTCAACAGGTCTGTACAAGGTCCATAAATCAGCCTGTTTCTACATTGGAAGATGAAAGTGTGTAGGCTACCATAGAAATAGTCTCTCTTGTATAATTGGTTCTCAAGAGTAATTCTCACAGATCATAATTCCTACAAGCCCTCACCGTGAGGTAATACCAGTGTGGTTTTGTGTGACTAAGGGCTCCAGGGCTAACCCTTTCTTCTACATGCACTGTAGTAGTAATTGCAATATTAGTTTTTGTCCTACCCTTTATCTGTACAATTTCTTAGTGTCAATTTTAGTGCCAGTTTTTAATGGCTGGTGTCCAAATGTGCTGCAGGTCTCTCCACAACTGATCCGAGTTGACTCGATTAGTGAAACTTGGAGAAAGTAGGTGGATTAACCATGCTAACAAATTAGCAACTGCCCAACAAGATAAAGATGTCATATGAAAGGTGTCTGAACAAATATGAGATAGTGACACACTTAGTTTACCTTTGAAAACAACCTAATTCTGTGTTCAATTTGTAACTGGTATTAACTGAGATGTAAAAGGAGATCTGATGACTAGGCACAGCGGTTACCTCCTGTATGAGGACTATGGTTACTTATGCTTATGGCAAACACAAACTCCCAACTCAATAAATAACCTCTCTGAAGTTGATGGAACCCCACAACGCGTAAGTAAGCATGAGCAAGGGTTCTCATCTAGCCCTAGCAAAAAACCAAAAAGACAACAATTGTTTCCTCTCAATGAGTCAAGTCCAGCTGCACTCAGAAATAAGAATTTCCACTGACACAAAGGGAATTTTCCTTGAGTAAAGAGGCAGGATCTGGTTAGATCAAAAATCAGTTTAGACCCCAGAGGGAACAAGCTGGAACTCTTCATCTCAATGTCAGTGACTGTTCATCTTCAACATTTAAGGATTTTCCTGGGTTTGTAAATGCTTCATGAATCATGTGGGCCACCCAAATGCTTAAGACCAATGAATAGCAAAAGTAACTTGTACCAGTATTCAGATTAGAATACTTAGAAATATATCAGTAAATGCTTTTTTGGCTTTTTTTAAAATGAACTCATCATCTCTACTGGAAAATTCAAGAGATGCCTTTAAGAAGGTGCCAACCCCACAAACATTTTGCATACCCAGCTTTACATGTGGACATTTTCTTCTTCTTTCAAGTCCATAAATCAGATCCTACTCCCAGTATTCCACTGTCATTGGGTAAAGCCATAATTCTAAGAGAAGTAATTTTAGAGAGTTAGGCTTAGGTTGATTTTTTGACTTTGCCACGCACTGAACAACAACAGAAACATTAGTACTGAGAAATTAGACTACAAAACCTTAGGTTTTGCATAAAATGATGGAAGGTTTCTCTCATCCTGAGTTATAAAGGTCTCATATGAAAGATATCTGGTTCAAGATACAGTTGAAACTATGCACAAGAGTAGACCACCATTTAGGATAGCTGGCAGAAATGTATGGCTAATTCTATTTTTCTATATTGGTACAAATATGGATAGTAGCAAAACACATAAATAAGTGTTATGTAGAAACAGATGTTAAGAAGGGATGTTTATAATTGCACTATGGTCAGTGAACATGAGCTGCTTCTCCACCTCAGATCTGAAATATCCTTCATCTTCACAAAACTACTCCTTAACTATCAAACATTTCTAATGGCTAATCTGAATGTTTTTAAGTTTTTGCAACTTAACCTTTTGTACTTCTTTTATTCAGTGTTTCCTTGCAGGTCACATTTCATACTTTACGTCTTCTTGGGTTTTTCTGGTAGCACTTTTCTGATCTCTTTCCATTGAGTGCACATCTTCCTGGAGTTGTGCTGTCAAAGCTGGACTTGGAAATGCAATGAACGTCATCTGCACTGAGTGTGTTGCAGTTTTCCCTGTTGAATTGCACTGTATTTTCTCAGCTCCTCCAATGTGTGGGAGTTTGATTTTAAGTCTTTCTTGTCCTTGACTCTCTCTGCAGTTCCTTCCATAAACAAATATCAGAAACAATTTCCATAAACTTACTCTCTAGTTCACTCTCCAGCTATTAATTACTGAAGAATGTGGACAGAGCACAGACCCATGTGGATAGTAAACTATCGCTAATTACTCACATATAACGATCATTGTTGTACAATTATTATTTAGTTTTCTCATAATAGCATCATTTTTAAGAAGGCAAAAAATAACCTGTAACAAAGACAAGATACAGAATATCTCCTACTTCCCCTTCACCTACAACCTTCTGTTTAAGATGAAAATGAGACTTGACATCATTTTGGCTGTGTATCTGCCAGGTAATAACAAAAAGTCCACCTAGTTGCTCTTCCAATGTTTTTTTTCATGGATCAAATTAAACTCATCAGCCTACATAATGCTATGGGCCCTCCCTGGCCTTCAAATGAATCTCAAAGGAACTGGTTTTACTGGGGGAGAGAGATCCCACTTCCAATAGAGTTAAAATTTTAGTCTGAATTTTAAGGAAAACATTCCGATTTCTTGATTCAAAATAACTTTGTTTCAAAGTTGTTGTTCCCATTTAGTTTGTTTTCCCACATGAAGTAGTAATCAGTAAAAAGTATTTAAGAATTCACTTCTGCAACAGAACTATTTTTTTTTCCAGGGCTGGCTTACACTTTTTATTTGACAAAAACTGGTGTTTATAATTATTTTTTCATCTTAATGAAAAAAAAGCATCAAGTTATTTTGTTTCAGGCTGACCAAAAATAATTAATTCTTTTAATTCTTAAGTAAACAATAAACTTCAATTCCATTACAATTTCTGTCATCCTTAAATGCAAGGTCTTCAGTGACCAATTTCTACAGTGCTTCCTCAGGACTGAATACCTGCAGTTCACAAGTAACATTCTATGAAGCATATATGCTTTACAGAAACAAATCCCAGTACATTAGCTTAAGCTTCAGAAGCATTTGGGTTCCTTGTCTTAAAGCTTCAACAAGGACTTTTTACTACAGTAAAAAAAAAAAAAAATAAGTATTACTTCAACTTGAGGAGAGTGTTTAGGTTTCTTTTTGGTAAATTTAATATTCATTTTGATACTTGCTTTTGAAGAAAGGAAACTCAATCTACCTTTACATCGATTGTTCAATAGAAAATGCAATTCCTCTTCACTTCAGAGGCCTTGTTTACAGCAAGTGTTTGATCCTAATGGTAGATGAACACTATCATGGAGTTATCATTTTACACTTTTATCTATTGTTGGCGTTTTTTCCAATTTTTTATTTTCTTGGAAATTGACCATGTAAACAAATCTAATATGATGGACATCTCAATGTGAATAATATATTCACTGGTGCAGGGGTCCTATTTGTCAATGCTCAGGCTGTCAATTACTCTGACTCAAAACTTCATTTGAATCTAACTTCTGTTCATTACCTGGTTTTGACATCGGATCCATCCATCACTCTATAAAGAGGCAGAAAATATTATCCATATGAATCCCAGCTCGCTGATGCATTTTGTTTTGAAAAAGCCTGCTTAATTTTTTAGTATTTTAGAATTATTTATGTTATTATGGACTTTGAATTAGTGTGACTGTGTAGAGATTATTTAGAAACGGAAATAGAGATGAATGTTCTTTCCATGTCTACGATTAAGAGGACACCAACACAGCATTATCCATGGTTAGTACTCAGAATTGTGTGACTCCAGTTCACGTATTCTGGTTCCCAACACAAGATCAAACGAACATGGTAGCATATAAATCAATGTCAGTCTAATTAAATTCTTCCGTTTGCTTGCCTTTGTTAAAACCCCAGTCTTAAGGTTCCTGAAGTTCACTAAACATCACTGTGAAACTAGGCAGTTTTCCACTTGTACTTCAGATTGGCAGCAAATCCCAAAAGAGGGCAGTATAATGCTATTACAGCAATACAACCTCCAAGTAGGTGAGTCTCAGCTAAGTCTTTCAACGGTCTGTCTCATAGTCATCACCTGGATGCTGGCCATTAACAGAACAGCTGTAACTGGGTACAGTAACTTTAAGTGAAGGAAGCAAGATCGTGAACATGTTTAAAAGCTGCATCTGTCTTTTTTACAATCTCAGCATTACACTTAAGAAAACATATAAACACCAGTGCTGTCTACAGGCATACTAAAAAGCAAGATCTAGTAGTTTCAGCCCATGGGCTGTAGACTCGGACACAAATTTAAGGTGATTTGGCCTTTCGGTTCTGACTAATTGTAACTTCCATGCTATGAACACATACCTTACCTACGTGCTTAAAGGTTAGGGAAATCCCCACGCTATTAGAATGGGTACTATATAAAGAGGAAGAAAAAACCTTTCCTTTGATTAAATAATTTGCAAAGTTCATAATATTTTCACTAATATACTGGATATGTTTTCCCATTTCTCTTACTCATCAAATTTATAGAAATTTGGGCAAAACACATACTCGTATTTTTTAATAAATAGTTGCAAAGATGTAGTCTCCTGACAGCTGTGTTTCCACTAAAGATAATCTTCTTAAGATATGCAATAGGAATCTTGAACTTCAAGGTGATGAAGAAAAGATGAACAGAAACAAAAGATGAAGTAAAACAAAAGTGTTGGAAGAGCAAAACTTTTTCTTGCCCACAGCCATATTGCTCAGTGATAGCTCCAGGAAAAGAACCCAAGCCTCCCAAGTCCAAGCATCTTCCCATCTAAAAATATACCTCTATAAAGTTCTTGCTCAGTTGCAGTCTGTATAATGATATAAAAAGAAATGTTCTGGAAACAGTTTCAGGAGGTGGGGGGTGGAAATCAAGGTTATTTTAAGATGTAAAAGTCCAAATGTTGCAGAGGTAGCTGGGGTATATATTTCATTCATGTTTGTGATTAAGAGAAGAAGCTGAATTTTCAGTGATGAAGAAGTATGAGCAAGGTATTCTTTTTTACCTCCTTTCTCACTATACTCTAACAGATAACCAGAGAATAGTCCAGTATATCCAAAATACTCTCACTGACAACTATGCTTGTATACCTATTTGTAGTTGTCTCCCTTCTCTTTTAGGCATGAGTTGATATTGTCTTGGAACCAGCTAAGTCATGTTGTTTTGAGAAACTGGAGTGTGTATGAAAATTCTGGAAGATCAAATGCTGAAGAAAATTCTATACTACATTGTGCATATTTAATAGTCTTCTGATTTGATGTTGTAGAATACAATTTTAAAAGAAATATTTTAAGGTAGAAGTATTTGATATGTACTGGTGAGAATTTAAAAGAATCTGGTAAGAAACCACTATTTCACTCATAAACCCATTCTCAATATTAAAATTTGCTTCATTTAAAATACTTTTTTCAGATACTGAGATTTTGTAGACAGACTCTTATTGGAATGACAGCTCATAACGGTGAGTCATGCATGTCTTTTACCAATCTTTATTTCCTTTTAAAATTGTGAAGCTTACTACATTTTGCCACACCTAGCCTCATTCTTGCATTATAAATAGTTCTATGAAAAAAAGAACAATGATAAGGAAAGCTTTCCAAAAGGAACCGTCAAAGCCTTACTCAGCTTATACTCCATTGTGACTCAGGGAACTTCCAGACTCTTGAATTGTTGATTAAAGACCTAAACACAGCATTTTTCCATGTTGAACCATGCTGCTTTGGATACTGGTTACCAAAACAGCTCAATTATTTTAGACAAATACTTACAGGAATAAGTGCATTATTTAAAAATAAAGAAATCAATTTAAAACTACATGAATCTTGTCTTTGGGTAGATGCAGACTTCCATAGCTGAGCAGTTCCAAGAACAGGGATCAACAACTTAAATCCAAGCTGCAATTCATAGCATTTTAAATCTTACAACAGACCATACATTTACCTCTTGAGTTAGCTGACATATTAAATCAGATCCGTTATTATCATCTTATATACTTGTACATATGTAGACTTGTGCACTACATATATGTACAAATCATGTATGAAGACAGAGGAAAAATATTAGGTGCAAATATAAAGACACTACTAGACTGTAAATACTGCTCTGGATAAGGAGCATAAGAAATAGACATTTGGTCATTTTTGGTGTAGTCACAGGCAGCTGTTGCAACTGGTACACCACAAATCATAGAATCATAGAACAGCAAAGGCTGGAAGTGATCTAGAAAGATCTGGTCCAACCTTTCATGGAGTAGGGAGCCCAGATGAGATTACCTAGAACCCTGTTCATTGGCATTTTGAAAACCTGCAGTGATTGAGTCTCCATCACATCCCTGGGGAGGTTGTTCCAGTGATTGATTGTTCTCACTGTAAAATACTTTTTTATAGCAAGATGAAACTTTGCCTGAGGGAACTTGGAACCCCTGCCCCTTTACCTCTCCACGCGGCTCCTTGTGAAGAAAGAGCCTCTGTCCTCTCTGTAGGTGACCTTTATGTACTGGAAAATCATGGTAAAGTACCCCCTAAGCCTTCTAAGCATAAAAAGACCTAACTGTTCAGCGTTTCCTCACAGGACAAGTTCTCCAGGCCTCTGATCATCTTCACTGCCCTTCTTTGGGCTCACTCAGGTCAGGCTGTGTCTTTTTTTCAACTGTGGAGACCAGAAAAGGACACAGTACTCCAGCAGTACTCCACAGTACTCCATACAGTGGCCTAACAAGCACTGTATGAGTGGAATGATCCCATTTCTATCTCTTCTAGTACTGCCCTGTGGATGCAGGCCAGCCTGTGTAGTTTTCCTCACTGAATAATTGTTTCCCCAAAATGCTTTTTCAAACAGTAGAACATCTAAATAAACTTGCAGCAGCTTGGAAGGAAGGCTCAGTTTATGACCTGAATTCAGGAAATAACAAAGAGTAAATTTCAGATCACCCATTTTAAATTAATCTGAGATTTTTGTATCTATTATATGTACTACAGGATGAAAGTTCCTCAGCAAAAAAGGCAAAAAGAACAACTATGCACTCAGGACTGCGTTTTCATCATGAGTTATTTAGCACAACCCACCTTCTTAACTGTAATTGGAACATGCAGTATAATGGCATAAGAGAAACACCATCTTTCTGAATTACTCCCTTGCTGAATTCAGTACACTCTACTTCGAAACTCAAGGCTAAGATTCTTTTGTCCATATAGCTTTTATGTCCATAGGAGATAATGATTTATGAAAAGAGAGGAGTGAAAGCAGCTCAATTTCTTTCAAAGATGACATTATTTATCTAGAACACTTTTTTTTTGTGCTTTCTCCCTATGAAAACCTTCACTGTAGCACTGTCTGATAAAATCCCTCCATTATTTCCCACAGACTTTTAATCTTAGGGTTTCATCCTTCCAACTTTGTATCCACTTCAGTGAAGCTGATCCCGATTTATATTAAGGAAAAGAAGAGGAAAAATAAGTCTTTGGATTACTTCCCAGAGATTACTTTGCTTACACTATGTGTTCTCTGCAATTGTCTGTTTTGATAAGGCATCTTGGGTGTGAGAAGTTTTCATAGTTTTGTGTTAAGAGAGAGAATGAAAAGATGAAAATAAAAAGTAGCAGATGGTGTCACCTAATCTTCTTGAAATGAGATGAAAAAAAAAACAAAAAAAAACATTACATCATTGTAGACTCAGGTCAGAGGAAAATTTTTTTCCTGGGACTCTGCTTGATTCCATACAGACTTGAACTATGAAGGGCATAAATTATTATTTTTTATTTTTATATATATA